>NW_027114721.1:5745-33696 GCF_000696795.3 Halyomorpha halys | reverse complement strand
ATTTTCTTATTAATAATAATTAAAATCAAAATAGTAATTGGTAGATCCGGATATATAATTAAAAGTCCTATATAACAAGAAGATAGTCATATTTTGTATTCATCAAATTATTAAGCAAGACATTCAAAATGATATAAATATATTTGAGAAATTTAGTTGTTTTTATTAATTTATTCTTACAGTGGAAAGGTACACTAAGAGGAAAAATAAACAAGCCTCATACTCTAGTCTCCCACAAGACTTTTTTTTTATCCATTCCTAGTCATTTCTGACATACAGAGGGAGGAAGTTATCTACAGTTGTGATTTCCAAACTACAGAAGTGTACCCCAATCTTATACCAGGGATGCCGAAATTAAATGTTATCAATTACAATTACGTCAAAGAACCCCAGATCTATAGGGTGCTACCCTATCCTAACCCCTTTGGGAGGTCGACTTTTCAATCCGAGGAACGAAACCAGAAATAAAAGTTGAACCCACAAGCTGGATTCTAACCAGTGCCGCTCAGTCTCAAGCAAGTTAAAGTTGGCACTTTAACTCGCTCGGCTACAAACAACTATCAAAGGCTTAAAACTATAGTCTATTCCTACTATAGCAAACAATGATGCTAAAGTATCATTAGCCAGAAGAAATCGATTGGAAAGTACTCCTCCATGAACCCACACGTCCTTCACCGAGCACAGACCTAGTGGCATGGCCAGTAGCGCAATTTTTAATCCGGAAAACAAATCGATTGTCGGCTAAATCGAACTGCAATCGAATATTCGGCTGCGTACGTGAGTAGGAATGTCCTTCCTTACCAAGGTTTCACCTTCGATGACCGTGTGCCGGCCCGTTCCAAGGGTGACCCCACACGTACCGTTCATCATCAAGATGCCTCTGTATCTTAACGGTTTAGTATTTCGGATAGTCTTCAACTTCATTCCGTTACACACATTGTTATGCGGATATTATGCTGCCGTAAAAGTTAAAATATGTTTCTAAGAAAAAAAAAATAAAGAAGCAGACAAAGCTCAATTCTGATAAAAGTTACATCATTGTTTTACGAATGCTAAAAGCCAGGAATAGAGTGAGAGAAAACATTAAACCTTATCTACAACAGCAAATCAATTCACTTACAAATTTTCAACCCTTCCATTCAATTAGAAGGACGGCAGAAAACGTAAAAAAAAAAACATGGTAGGGCGGAATACACCACTACTTTTACCGCATAGTTCTGCCAATAATACAATCCTATTTACTGAATTTCTTCACTTGATCTAATAGGGTCCGCTGGAGTCATCCAAATGTAGAGAAATACACGTAGATAATGATATTTCATAAATCTTACTAGAAATGAAACTGATATCAAATTTCATCCCATTCGATGATCATCAACACTGTCCTAAAGTCTACAATTTTAGTGGTCAATACGATAGAAATCAATCATATAATAAGTCAAATATTCAAAACTTAATTCTTAGTCCCTCAAACAGTAGTAGGTAATGGCTAACGTATTCATGTTTCCCAAATAAAGCTCTCATTAGAACTACTAGTATACAATCACAATCATGCAGACTACTCATAAATATTAATGGGACATCTCACTAGAATAGTTTAAACGTTTTTTAAAAAAGGAAAGCATTAAAAAAAAAATTGTGATTATGTTTTTATATAACCTAATCTGATTATTCCAATAATAATCTATGTACTTAATTCATAACAGAAACCGTTTCAATTATTATGCACCATCCAACTATACTATCCTAGAAGACTGAATAAAAATGGACATGTACCGATAAACATCGCTAAAAAACTAAATCATTGCAGTACTCAATAAACTTTCATCTTCTTAAAATGTTACACTTTTCCTAAAAATAAAAAAGTCACCTAGTCAAATATCATGGAGACTACTAGAACAACACATCGAACAGGAATAAAAGTTTTAATAGATAACTAAAATTATATTTTAAAAACCGATTTAGTCTACTGAATACTAAGAACTATTAATTATGTAAACCACAGAAGAAAAATTATTAGCCTATGTTTTGTCTAACGATATGAATTAATAGTAATTATAACTTGAAAATGTATCCAATATTGGTGAATATATATATATAATACTGATTTTATTTGTTATACTTAGTTTCATATTTAAATGGTAGATAAGTATGCGACGATAATGTTTTATAATTATTTATAATTACCAAATGCAGTATGTGACTATATAAGAGTTGATAAAATATAATGAAATGTGCACACGCCAAACTCCCACAAAAAGTAAGCCGAAGAACAGGTGGAAAGGAACAGGTGAGGCCCGTTACGTGGTCCAGCCAGATCTGACTCCATTCATAAAATATAATGTGGTGCTAAACAACATTCCACGTGGAACTCCGTTATATTCCGTAACGTTGCAACTTCAAATTTGGACGGAACGTTAACATTACCTATTCCTGCATGTAGATACACGTATGTCAATATTTATAAATTATTATAGAAGTAACTAACAGTTGTGTGATAATTGCAAATATTTTTTAATAAGATGATGATTCGTCATAATTTTCAAACATATTACAAAATTTAACATTTTTCTACTTGTTTAAGTTTAAATTTAATCTTTCCTAACCTGTCTCTTCTACCTTTTGTTTATCGAAATTCCAGAGAGTTCTGCAGTATCTTTGTTTATAAAGTTTATTGTAAATTAGACATTCAGTAAAAATAATAATGTAAAACCAATGCAGTGTTGTTTTTCTTATGCTTTTTTTTTCTGATTCTTGTTTTTCTTATATCTAAAATGCACGAAATTTAACCTGAAACCATTATCTTTCTGAAAAATTATAAAAAGGTAAGAATACGCATGAAAATTAGGGATAGAGAAACAATGTGGGTAAGTTTATATTTATTTAGAATTCAAGGAGGAAAAAAAAGTTAAAGAAGTTTAATTATCTTATTTTTCTAACTCTAATAACCCATCTCCAATTAATTATAATAGCATAAATGCCTTAGAATTGCACTTCATGAGTCATTAAGTGAGACGGAGCACTTAAAATAATAAGTCAAAATAATTTCGTATTACATATTCAAATAATATTTATAATGAAAACATTTAGATAGGACCTTGTTTTAGCCCATCCTTGATCTTGATCCCATATGCAAATATTTGCGTGCTGTTTCCTATCAATTTGCATAAGATCACCACCAGCAGAATCAAGATTACCAAAGGCAATAATCCAAGAAATAGTCAAAATTAAAACATAGAATAAATTAAACAAATGATTATATATATATATATTAGTTTACAGGTATATTTATGGTTAAATTTTTTGAGGTCAAACAAATTATGTTATATTAACATTTTTACTCAGAACTCATGAAAACATACATAGATGAATATTAGCCAGTTTTAATTGACACATCAACCAAAAGTAAATAAGATAAATATATAAATTAAATTTTTATTTTGAAATAATCAGGGAATGAATCAACAATAACAAATAAAAAACTTCAAAACGTCAGGAGTGGTTTCGTCATGTTATAAGAAGTTGATTATGTAAAATATAATATACTGTGTTTATAACAAAGAAAAAATTTTGATTAGAAATTATTTCAAAAGCAATATTTAAAATAATTTATAGCAATATTTCATTTAAAAATAAATTAAAATCTTGGATCATTTATATCCACTCATAAATATGGGTACAATTTTGTTTTGAGTATTGAACATTTTTTTCAATAGACTGCTTAGATTGATTCATACTTATAGTACAAGAGCCCAAGAGGAGAAAAAAGGCAGTTATCTCACCCCAATTTTTGATTACTTTAATGAAAACTATGTATAATTACTAGTCAAAATTGATGAGTCTGCCAAGTACAGGTAGGGAGAATAAAAAAGGCGGCTGTTTCACAGCAATAAAAAAAAACTTTTTTTTTTTGGAGCTCTATATCTTAAAAAGTAGGAACAACACAAGAAAACCTAAGAGAACGTCATTTGAAGAAGAGTAAATTTTCTAAAATATGAGGCCTGATAAAATTATTTACGTTAAATAGCTTTCGAGATATAGTTTTTTAAAAAGCAACATTTCACAAAAATGTTGTATGGGACGTAATGAAAGATCAGTAGTTAGTGAATTTATTTTGAAAAATTAATATCTCAAAAACTATTTGACGTAAAGATGTCTATTAGCGCTCAAATTAAAGCTAGTTTAATGAGCTTTAATGTAGTATATGATGTTTATCTTCGTAGGAGTAATAATTTTCATGAAATTTTCTAAAATAAATTGATTTATAGTTGTTCGGACAAATTTTCATTTGCCAAATTTATATTGATATGTGAATATCATAAATACTAATACCCCTATAAAGATAAGTGCAATAAACTACTTTATAGTAAGTTAAATTTCCTTTGTTTTGAGTGTTGGAAGACATATGTGCGTCTTATGGATCTAGAGATGTATTTTTTCAAGTATCCAACATTTTATACGAACAACTAGAAATTAGCATTTTGTGAGTTTATTTTGTCAAATATCATAAAAACTACTACTCCTACAAAGATAAACATTATTAACTATTTTGTAGTAACTTTAGCTAGCTTTGATTTGAGCGCTGGCAGACATCTGTACGTCCAATGGTTCTGAAATGATATTTTTCATAATCAAACTTATAGCCCGAACAAGTATAAATCAATTTATTTTAGCAAATATTATGAAAACTACTATTCCTACGAAGGTAAAGGTCATAAACTTCTTTATAGTCCATTCAAAATGCTTTTATTTGAGTGCTAATAGACATCTGTACGTCACACAGTTCCTGAGATATAGATTTTTCAAAATAAATTAACTAACCACTAATCTTTCAGTAGATTTTTAAGAAATTTTTCTTTTTAAAAAGCTATATCTCGAGAACTATTGGGCGTAAATAGCTCTTTTAGGGCTAATATTTCATCAAATTTATTCTTCTTTAAATAATGTTCTCTTAGATTTTCTAGTGGTGTTGGTAGTTTTTATGATATAGAGCTCCGAATGAAAAATTAATGTTGTTTTTTTAAAGTTTTGAAAAATCCGCCATTTTTTATTCCTCCTAGTGATAGTGATATCTTGGTAATGGCAACTTTTTTTTAAATTTAAAAGCAGTTTTTAAGACCTAAAGGTACGGAAATAACTGCATTTATAATTCTTTAGTAAAACTTGAAGAAAAATAATTCTTAACTTTCTTGCCGAAAAATTAATTTCACTGTGTTAACCACAAAGCTGTGCCCAACTCAGTTTTTTTTTAATAATCGTAATAATTTAATACGAATAAGTGGGACACACGGATTATTATTAAAGTGGAAAAAATATAAAGCACTGTAACTCGTACAACGCGAAATTCACTATACAATTAATGATTATTCCTTTATTGCACATTCATAAAAAAAAATCACTAAGGTAATTTATAACTTTATGTTAGATGTTAATTTTTTAGTCTAACGAAAAGCAATCACATAATATTTTGATATAAATATTTTTTTTATGTTTACACCTTATAGTGCAATTAATTTGTTTTTCCTTTTAATTTTAATTATACTAAAATGATTTAAAAGGAAGTCTAATATAGAAAGATACATTTATTTTAAAATCCATATACTTCTTAAAACAATTGAGCGAAATATGACTTTGAAATAGGAATAACTAAGGATAATCCGTATAAACTCAGGAACAACGAACAAAAGGAAACAAAGAGGAATAAAATTACTTAAATTTATTCAAGCAGAGAATAGCCCAATTTTATAAACAATGTAACCAACTCTTATCTGTTTATGATTCAAACAATAAATTTCCTAATTTATTGTACAACGTTATTTAAAACAGTTATAACGGTACTTTCAGCCAGAACGGAGTATAAAAGCAATTTCTCTTTTACTCGTGCATTGGACCAATGTACACCAAGAAAGAGGAGGCAATAAACCTGCTAGGATTTAAACAACACAGAGTTGGGGCTGGTCTAGAAAGTTAAGGATATAGCAAATAAACTTAACAAACGGTTAGTTGCGTCTTAATTTAATTCGCCATCGAAGCAGAAATAGAATGGTCCCAACATCGTGTACAATGTTCTAATTACTATTTACAACCCTTACAGCACTAAACGTTAGTCTGCTACATAAATTTCTAAGGCCCACTACAACAGGAAGAACATTTTCTCCTGCTATTTAAATAAATATATTACAATGGCCTAATATTATAAATATTTCCAATAGAACTTTTGGATATTAGCTTATAAAATAATTAAAAACAAAGACATGATTAACATTTATTTATAGTACACCAGAGTTTAAAAAGAAAAAGCATACAAAACCGGAAAATGGAAAACCTATTCATTATTAACCTCATTAATTATACATGTTTGGGCAAGGAAAGCTGAAGTTTTTAACAGAAATCAAATTCGTCTGATATTTAATTTTATTTTTCCCAAGCCATATTGGTGCGTTGGGTTGCCACGTTGGGAAAAAAGGTTTGAGAGCAGCTTCTTTTTCAGCATTGGTAATGTATTTGAAGAGGTGGCTGAGGAAATTTGATCTTTTGGAAAAGGGTAGTAGTTTGTGTCAGCAGGTTTGCTGAGTCAGTTGAATTACTTGTCTTCAGTCTAGACTGAGTCTGTTCATGTGGGTTGCCATCTTTGTGGCCATTAAGTCAGTGTCAGAGTCCTGAATAGTGGATTTGTACAATACCGGTTGGCTATAAAAACATTTGGTATTTCGAGTGTCGTGTGTTAGTGGTCCGTCTTTGCTCTTATTTTATTTATTTGCTGATATTTTTTTTTTCGTACAGTTCATTAAAATAAAAATTATTAAAATTATTGGCGCGACAGACCGTGGAGGTCCAACGCCTCGCGCGATGTACTAAGGAAATACATACGCGCGTTTCATGACAGGGTTTTTATAGGGTGGGTTCGTCACTCTCACGCCTATTTTTGTGAGTGCCACCTATTGGGCCCGTTGGCCACACAAATCCCTAGGGGGAGGTTTGAAAATATCCGGGTTAGGGCCGGAGACTCGAACACACAACCCTTGAGTTGGCAAACAGACGTGTTACCACACTGCTACCCTCACCCCCAAAATAAATGATCACTTCATGCATATATAGTATATATAAAAATTATTATTAACAACAATGGATTTCCATTAAGTATAAAGAAAATCATAACCTCGCGTAATGCACTTAAAACGCACTCCTAACAGAAGAAATAAATTAATCATTCGTTATCATCTTGCTTTTTTTAGGACCTTTTATAATTTAATTGTATAAAAAAAAATAAAAATAAAGAGATTATAAAAGTATACAATCAAGAGGGTTTGGAAAGTACCCACTGCCCTTGATACAGAACGAGTAACGAGCTGCCGAACCGAAAAAAATAAACTAGAGAATAAACAAAAAGACAAAACAAGCCCGTTAGACAGGCCGGAACAAAGACGTAATGAAATAGGTGCTCCTTAGCCTCACTAGGTCAACGAAAGTATGACCTTGCTCCCTGCCTCAGGTGGATCCTCAGGAATACTAAATGGATTCTTAACAGTTTGGTAACAATGGATGAGGAATCTTCTTTAATTCAATGTTTATTGATATCCATCCATCACATAAACACCACTAATTTTCAATATATACATATATATTTTTTTAACTAATTTCTTATCACCTCAGTAGAAGTTTAGTAAAGACAACGAAACGGCGTTTTATTATTTTACACAAACTCTTATCGGTATCAAATTTTCATATTTTTTTTCTTTATATTTTCGGTTGATTTTTCTTTGTTTTGTTTCTAAATTTTGGCATTTGAAACCGATATTATCTTGGATATCTCTGATTTATTTCCTCATGCGTTCGATAGACGGGCTTGGGAATCATCGTGAAGATTGTGTAAATGTTGTGAATAATTGTAGAAATGTGGTCAATATTTTTATTTTTATATAATAAAAATAATAATGTGAACTGCAAAATCCAATAAAGTTTTTGCTCAAGACCTCAACAACCAGGTTTTTCCCAACTTTAGGGTAGGGTACCCACTATATAGTCTGGGTATGCCCTAGAAAGGCTCCCGAACAAAATTTAGACTCATGATTACAGACAAATAACCTAATCAATATTCAATAAATAATTAATCAAAATACATAATATGCGACAACCGGATTCGAACCTGTGTTCTAGGAGTTAGAGACACGTCTACACCGCTTCCTATTTTATTGTTATATTAGTTCGAAATTTTACTTTTAAATATTTAGTTTTATCCTTATTTACCTTCGTACATATTTTGATTCTGTTTCTTATTTTTATTTATCTATTTGTTATGTATATAATTTTTTTCTTGGATTATAATTTTGGAATTAATGTACCCAGATATCACTTATTGCCCAAGACTTGCTGATTTTTACACGTATCAATACATAAAATAAATAATAATATAATAAAAAATCGGTATTGTAAGTCTTTTAAACCAAAGTTGTGCAATTATCAATAATTAATTCATATTTTTACAATTCAATCAGTTCTAAAACAAAAATTTAGTTCAGGTACAAGAAGATAGTAGAAAAACTCATCTTGATCACTTTCACCACAAAATAAATTAAATATCTTAATGAAAGATTAGGGATGGAGGTTATTGTTCCTTTCAGGAAAAATAACTGTTGAGTAAGATGAAATAAATTATCGAAAAAAATTCACGAAAATAAAAAAGTTTAAAAAAAATTATTTATAGGGATATTTTAATTTTTGTAATTGACCTATAATTCGTTGTACAACATTTCTTACATCGCCCTTAATAACAGAAAATTTTCAGTCAATGAAATATAGGAAAAACAGAGACTTTATGGATATATTTATTTATTATATTATAGTATGATAACTAATATATTATTATACTAATATAGTATAATATTTATATATTATATTATTGTAAGATAACTAATTTTCTTAGTACAAGATTCTTTTCCTAGGCTCGGTGCGAGTCTAAGGGTCTTGAATCCCATGATTTGTTATTAGTGGCAGACAGCAATACAAGTCGAGTCTCAAATTTTTAAGAAATAAATAAGGTGTTATAAATCATGTTAATGTGTGTGCTAAATAAACAAATCTGATTTAACATAAATAAAACTTCAATTCATTCTGGATGATGAATATAAAAATATCAACTTTTCATCATTCATTTAGAAGGTTTTATTGTTGTAAAATATGAGAAAATAAATAGAATACAGTTATTGAGGACATTTCCATTATCTAGGACAACTGATGCCAAACTTTTTAAAAGAATTAAATTAATTCTCATAATTTTTAGTATTATTAGCAAGAGATTTTTTCATTTCATATTTATAACCATACTATAATTTATCACGCTTTGTTTATAAAGAAATCAAATAAATTTACTAACAAATCTTCAAACAGATATTGATAGATATTCTAAATATTTTTAAAAAATGGAGTTACGCTACTTTCAAAAATGACACAATGTTCTTTCAGATTATTTAATGGACGTAGAAAAGAGATGAGTAATAAGAATTGACAAATTAAACTCAAGTGCGAGAAATTAATGTTTCATAATCAATAGACCTCAATAAACATTTAATTGGCAAATATTTCAAGTCAATTATAACAAAGATATAAAATAAACATTAAAGCAAATTCATCAATAAAAATTCAGTATGAATAATACGACAGGTAATTGATAGTATTATCTCTCTAAAATCTACCACTTATTTATTCAATGCTAGGGCCATTGTGAAGTGCTCACTAAACCCACATAAACCCACTGATTGCAAATCATTCTTCAAGGATAGCTACACTCCCGTGGAGCTTAGGTATGAGCAAACCACAAAAATATATTAGGAGTGTCCTATATAAATCGTTATGAACAATAAAATAAAAAAAATATGATACGATATAAATGATGTTTTTTAAATTATTCAAAAAGTATATAAATATATACGTGTAACATAGCGTGCCATAAATAGATCTCACAACAATATCATTAGACATTAATTTTGTTTAATACTTAATTTTTTTAAATAATTAGAATAATTAAATATCTTACTGATTGTTCTGTAACCGCATCCGGAGGGTCCTCGTCATCATCTGTAACAATAGCAATTACACATCATTAGGCAATATAAATAATTATTTTAAAAAAAAGAAGAATAATTTTTAAAAAAAATATTATGTAGTTAAAAAAATTGTTTTAATAATCAAACTAACAAAAAAAAATTTTTTGGTGCAGTGCGCACATCACAACTAATACTTACCCCATAACTTTGAATAGAAATTAAAATAAAACTCGCTTGCTTTAGAACAGAAATTTTTTATATAATTCACTGTGGTAATACTTTCCCGTTATAATTTTCCAAATGAGCAGACATAATGACTAATTCCAATTTCCACAGGGTTCAGAAAAGTACATTTAATAATATATCTCGTTGCAAAATTTTCACATTTCTCAGTTGCTAAAGTATGATAGAAATACAAAAATGAAAATGTTTACTATAATTTACATGTACAATCTGCTCTTAACCATTTATTCAAAGCTATATTGTTATACAATTAATATTAAAAATACATGTTATCATCCTGGAATGATTAAAGCCTAAAGGCTCAAATACAGGTTAATTGAAATTTAAAAAATCATTATTTAATCAGTATAGTGACAAGCAAACTTCATCAAGAGGGAAAAGTGCGCATGCGCCAGCACAAATAAACTCACGTTAGAATGTACCTTTTATTTATTTTACAACTTTTTATGTTAAATATTATTATTTCTAAAATCTTTAGGCTAACACAAACACAAACGGACTTTTTTTTTTTGAGAATTGGTTACTTAGACTCATGGTACCTCAAAACGCCTATTTCTGTCAACAAGTGGGAATTCAAAATTTTTCGTAATCGTAATACTTAACAATAGTTAAGTGGAAGTAATATAACATATATTTTGACACACATGATCTATAAAATTATAATTTTCACAAAATAACGATTATTTATTCAACAAATACTGATAAAGATATTGGTATGACGATTTCAGTTGTGAAACCTATTACATTCGTTTTTTTCTCATATTTAATTAACTATACATTTAAAATATTTTAAGTAAATCAAGTTGCATAGTGTCAAATGATTTAAAAAACTTAGGCCACATTGAAATTGATGTCACAAACTTTCATTTATAGAGGAGTACCGATTTGTTTTTTTCGTTGTTGGTTTTGAAACTGATTGAAAGGCAATTTACAGATAATAGATATGACATAATAATTTACATATGATAGATATAATATAACCTACTATCTGGAAATTATTTGCGCGTTAAATATAATATGGTGTTGACATATTATATTTATAAACCATTACCTATGTGCAAGTCTATGTTAGTATAAATTAAAAACAATTTTTTTTTTACACATATTTTCGCATTTTCTCTGTATATTTATTTTTAATGTTTTGTTAATTCTTACAATTTTCGTATCTTGTTTTTCATTTAACCCAGCAAAATGGAAGAGAAACGTTAGTTAACAATAAATAGTTTTCTTTTCCTATTTTGATACCTTTATTAACCGCCTCTCTATCTTTTTACGGTTTATTTTTTATTTTAAAACCCTATAACATTTGTAAGAATGTTCTTTCATTTGCATAATGACCATATAAAATTATAATTTTTGAAATATCAACCCGAAGAAACTTCTAAAATACCGAAAATTAGTAAAGCTAAAGTACAACAACATGGACGGTGAAAGAGGTGTTTTATTCCAAGAACTCCATTATGGAAACTACTTAGCTGGATTAGAGTTGGCGTTGTTCTCCATAAGAATCCTGGAGGATATAGGGACTCCGGAACATAAAGTGCAACTAGACGCGCCAACCACCGCAGAGCAAATAGACAACACGACCCTAATAGCATTAGCATACAATGCAAACTACTTTCCCAAGGGTCAGTCAGTCCGGAAAAGTATTTTCTAGAAAGTGCTGATGGGTCTGAACCTCTTGTAATTCGACTAGGACTTTGGTAACCATAACTTAAATTAGTGTTTTATACGTCAAATTAATTATAGTGACAATACTTAAGCCATTACCTAGAAAAAACTTGGAACAAAACGACAGCCAGAGTGTAAACAATGCATGAGTTGTGGGATAATATAAAATCTACATTATCTTTTTTTCCCCAAAAAATCTTAGCCTCAATATTGAACGAAAATTTAAATTTCATACATTATTTGTGTTCAACAAATTAAATCGTGTATTACCTTCTTTAAGTATGAATAGGAATCTGGTCGAAAACAAGAGTATTTTCGTCAGATTAATAACATTATCAAACAATGATTTGTTCAGTAGTTAAGTGTAATTCAAAGGCAATTAATGTAATAAATTTTAGGCGATTAAGAAGCCTTTTTACTTCAATTTTTTATTTTGATCAATAATGAACGATTCAGTAAGTAACAACGTATGGCGTTTTTAATTTAAAAAATTAACAAAATTTCTATTGGAAATTACGCAAAAATGGCCTATAAATAACCTTTTAAGGATTTTGATGAAAAAAAAAATAATAAGGAAAAGAAAAATACAAGATAAAATAACAAGTGAAAAAAAAATTAGCGCCTGATGACGGACGAACAGTTCGAAACGTCGAAAGTATTTGTACCAATTTTAAATCAATAAAATAAATACAAATAAAGAATTGAATTTATAAGGCTACTTGATTGCCCTGAATGAACAAAGCCGAAAAAAATCTGATAATTTATTCGAATACAATTTTCAATTTACAGATGTAACACAATAATTCTTCATGTTTTAGTGAGGTGTCATTGAACCATCCACACATTCTTTAATTAAATAAGAATTACAAGTTTTATATAATTTGGAATAGTTACAAGATTTTCAAGTTTTCGTATGCAAAACAGCGCATAAATTAAAATTCCCTGTCTGATGCCGTGATGCACGCTAGCTCAAGAAATCCAACCCAAATCGTTTAAGTTCGTGAACTGCTGGAACCCACCAATTTTTGTGTCAGGTATTTGCAATTAATATTAAAGTTTTTGTTAATAATTAATAGATTTCAAGAATGTCTATTTTTATTGATAATATTGAAAGTGGAAATAGTTTCTAAGAATCAATAAATTCTGTTACAAACTCGAAAAATTATGCCAAAAGCCCCCAAAATTAGAGACGTTATATTGCTAAAAAAAACAGCGCTCTACTGTGAGATAAAATGAGTCTTGCATGTATTTAAATGCAATTAATCTATTTATTTATTATTCAGGACAAAAATATGTTTCATATGAAGATAAGAGAAAGTAAAATTTGACAATTAACATGGCCATGGAAATGGGAAAATCCTTAATTATTAAATTCTTTCATATGTTATATGTATCCATTGATTATTAATAATATGGTTATTTAAAAAAACAAAATTAAAAATTTATACAAATTTAAGCCTTAAATAAAAGAAAGAAATTTTCAGGCTTTAATTGAAATTAAAAAGCTTATACTTTTATGTTACCTTCAAACCTTATATTTTAGGGCTTTCATGATGCGGCAATGATGAATATAAACTATTTTCCTGCCAATAATAGAACAGTTTAACAAATTATCAAGAAACTGTGGCAAAGCTATCGGGAGAGATCGGTCGGTCGCGAATTGTTCCGATTCGAACCCAGGTCTCTTTTTTTCCATTTTCTTAATTCAGCAATTTATTAAATTCATACATCCTCTAAATATGTAATTTCAGTTTCGCACGACATTTCGTCAAGGCTGTTCACACACAGATAATTTTGCGGAACAAGTAACCAAGTCCTAAATAACTTTAGATATGAGTAGGGGGGCCTGAAAACATGTATTTTCATTGAAATCTGGAATTCAAAATTTTTCACTATTGAAATACTACTTATACAGTAATATTATTGCATATTTCACATATACGTACGTCAAAGTAAAAAAATCATGTAAAATATATTTCTAACTTGCAAAACAAGTCAATAGAGGCAGTTCTTGGATTGTAATGTGTCTAAATAAGTATTTTTGACGCTCGAAGTGTAACTCCAATAGGATCAAATATTGACGAATTTTACAAACCTGCGGGAATGTTGCATAAAACAAAACCTACGTTATGCAAGGTAAATAAAGAGTGACAACTTCCCGTAGACATAAATATCGGGGATCGGATGCAGGTAGGGCTTATCAAGAATCATATATTCAGAGTAGATGGCTTTAATAAGGTACAGTGGTCAGGTACTTGGAGCCTGTTCTAACTGGGACGAAAGTTCAACCGGCCCGTTCTTTGGGAATAACTTGCCTTCCATTGCGAGTTTAGCGGTCGGTGAGTACTTCTTGTAATTATGTCATTAGCGTTATTAATTGAAAAATATATATCTTATCAATCAAAAATAAAAGGAAACGGAGAGACCAAACTCTGAAGCACCGAAAATAAAAATGATCATAAGCTACTCAGCAATATTAATTAAAGCCTGGTCAAATCAATGATGAAATAAAAAAAAAAAAAAAATCATGTTTATATGGATATTTTATAGAATAGAGTAACTATAGAATAACTATGGTGACAAAAACTTTTATCAGACTGGCGAAACGGAAAACCATACTGAGCATACGCCTACACAGTCAAACTCATACTAGAACATGACTTCTTTCACAATTCTCCATCACCATCTAAGACTTTCTATAAATCATTCGACATTCAATATTATTTTTTCTAAAATTATCAAATCCCTTCATAGTTATTATTCATCAATCTTTTCATTACTATTAAAAATATGGGGCCCTACAGAGTAAATTATTAAATTAAATTTTAAATTATGTAACAAATTATTGTCAGAACAACTTTGCATAACCGAATTAAGCAATACACAAATTAAAAGAATTTTTATTTAACATTGAAAAGTGATAAATTTAAAAAAAAAAAAAAATCCAAATTTTACTAAAAATATTTTTCTTGATTTCTTACCCAAAGGAAACCAAGATTTATTTTTTCAACGTTTATTATTTGTTTTAATACATCAGTCAACATCGACATCAGTGATAAGCTTCTCAATCTTGACGTCATTCTGTACAGGGAATATGTGTATTTTTTTTTTAATGTTAACTATGTATAAAAATTTAATTTTTTGTTAATTAATTTACTTTATCTAAATTTGTTTTCTATAAATTAAGTTAAGAATTGTGATTATGATGCTACTTCCAAAAAATAAATCATTTTTTAGAGACCAGACAGATAAGAATATAAATTAATTTCTATATATACAACCAAGACACAGAATTAATTGACAGTTTCGTTACTGGGCATGAGGAAAAATAATTCTGATAGTTCTAAAACGAGTAAAATAAGATGTGAAATTATTTTAACTTGTGATAATCTAGTTCCAAAACTCGTTAATAAAAAAAATGAAAGAGAATTTTGGCTAATTTTGGATTTTAATTATTCATATACGCACACAAATAAATAAATAATTTTTACAACCGTTTTAATATCCATCGAGCTGACAGAAGATTTTGCTCGTGAATCATTGGATTCTGAGTTTTTATAGTATTTTTTACGGGGCACATTCAATTGCTAGTACCGCTATTCTATTGGTACTCACGTGCGGTTAAATAGGACATACCAAATAAAAGACTAACCCCTTTCAGTGCTCAGCCTTTCTCTTACCCGATCCGGAAGTTGGGGGTGGCGCACGATTCAGGGGCATATACAGAACTACCTCCATATCTAGATGCTCGCGGCGAGCCGAGGAATATTCCAATTGGAATGCTACGTACAACGGACTAGAGTATACAGGTACTGCCCTTGAACCTGACAGGCTCATGTGAGCTTCGACCTACTTATATCACTCATCTGGCCGGTTTAGGGATCCCTTGCATCAATGTGGGTGAATCATAGCAGGATATAGTAACATTCCTCATTAATATGATGAGAAGAATGCAGATGATATGCAGGTACCAGATTTTAAAAATGCAGCAAAACTTGCAGAAAAAGTTAGATATGCAGAGAATTATCTCAATGATGCAGTTATTTAAGATGTAACAATAATTAATATATATATAAATAATCCTTACAATCTAAAATCCTGAAAGCTTCTAATTATATAACAAATAAAATTAACTATAATGCCTTGATTTCATTAAGGGTGCTAATTTATCCCCCAAAACCATAAATTTGCATACACAAGACTAATTTTTAAATCTACTTCCCTATTCCGAATGATTCTTCAAGGATTGAAAATAATTCCTTGTGACCTATCAAATAAATGTAAAGGTACTTCTTCAAATGGATACTTTTTGCATAAGTCCCTGAAATTTGGTGTATATTTATTTTATACAGCTGCAAATCACAATAGACATAAAAAGAAATTTTTAAGTACTCACTTGTTTTTACATCGCCTTTTAAGGTATTTAAATACATCTACTTCAATTACTAACATGTAAGTTTTTAAAAAATATCAAGGGATTGAATATGAAGAACTTGCATACAAATCGAAGGTTAATTTTTTCATTGAAAAGAAATTTAGGAAGCACGATCTGCTTGTGGGTTTATATGGTTATGAATGACTTATTAATAATGAGTTTTTTACAACGAAGTTGCGTAATAATGTGTCGGACAGTTAGTTAAGTGGAATTTCAATAAAAATAAACTAAAAAAACTATTGCTGCTTAAACGCCTCTGTTCACCAAGCTACGTCTAAACATCTAGCACAATCCTTCCACTTATGTTTCCACATGAACCGCAGACCTCCAACCGTCGGTACAGAGCTCATTACCTTGAATGAAAATATTATTTTTCTTTACAAAAATTCCAACTTATTAATCTAAACTGTTATTTTTTAGACCAAAACCTAAATTTTTCAATGCCGTCGCATGGTAATATCGACCTAATCCACAGGAAGTTCCTTGAGCTTGATTGCTAATTGGAATTTGTTTAGCATAGCTCATACTTCCTCTCTATGGCCTTTAGATAGTGCAATCCAATCAGCAATATAGACAGTTAATCAAGACACTTTAATTGTATTAAATGATTGGTAGTATTCATTCAAGGCGATCTCGTCGTTGAGCGGACCATTATCGACTGACCTCTGTACTTCAATGTTCAATTAGTGGATAGTCCTAGTATACATATACAAACATGTCGAGAACTTAATTCACAGTAGTGTTAAGTACATTTCCCCTAATTTTGGGAAAAATGCAATTAAAGGTACTCTCTTACAGGAAAATTACTAACTTACTAACTTTTTCATTAATATTTTTGACTAAGCATATTTAGATTTCATACCTAACTCAGTTCATATGAAATTAATTATTACTTTACAATACTCATAAATATCATTTGTACAATAAAAACATTTTCAATGGAAATATACACTGAGGGAGAAATATAGCCCTAGGAATAATCAAATAATTAAAATTAAGTTTAATAAAAAAAAAAATTCTGTGCTTAGACAATACATAATTCACACCACGTACTTAATTTTCTAACTAATTAAAGTACTCATGCATTAGTAGTTTGTTGACAGACATTAATCTGTCGCATTAACTTCTACCTGATTCATAATCATGAAATTAAAAATCTATTTTACCAATGATGTCATACAACATAATAGAAGACGATAGCACAACAGCAATGAAATACATAATACTACTCAATTGAAGGAAAATAGTCCAGATGGCGGTCAATAAAGGTATCAAAGTAGTAAAAGAAAACTATTTTTAACCAACGTTTCGCCCCATTTTGCAGGGCTTCGTCAGGGCTGATTACAAAAAGAAAATACAAACATTTCATAATTAACAAAACATTAAAATAAAAACATTTCAAAACAATTATTATGTCTATAAAATGAATTAAAAAAAAATTAATAACAACAATATAAGGAAGTATATACATGTAGGAGGAATGGAAGTTACTAATAAATAAAACTAGGTGTGATAAAAGTACTAAATACAGAAATAGGCTAATAAATCGTAGAAGACTTATCATTAAAATTAGTTATAAATATGGCAAAGAGGTAGGTCTAAAAGGTAGAACATATACAGTAGATATGGTATAGGTGAGGTATAGTATATGTAAAAGGGAGATATTAAGAAAATTGATAAAAATAAACAATAAACATGGGGGTAATGACCTGTCAGTTTTTAACACAAAGGGCAACTGACAGAAAAGGGGAATATCAGGTATAAAAGTGTCTCCCACTTCCTAGGTTAACCCTTAGGAAAGGTAAGGGTAACCCCTTTTACACTTACCTCTTTATCATATTTATAACTAATTTTAATGATAAGTCTTCTACGATTTATTAGTCTAGATCTGTATTTAGTAAGTAGTTAAAGTACAAACTAATACTATTAGTCTTGTAGATTTATCTTAATTCAATTACACAGACTTACAATAGTAACTTGTATTTTAGTATTTTTTAATTCCTGCAATATCACTAATAGTCATCCCTATCATGAAAAAAATAAGTATTAGTATTGTTACCAAACTAGTTTCTACACTTGTACTATGAACTAATACTATTAGCTTTCATTATGAAACAGGGCCCTGGTTATATTTATTAGCAACTTGTTTCTAGTCCACCTACATGTATATACTTTCTCATATTGTTATTATTATTATTTTTTTTTTTACGTACTTTATAAACATAACAATTGTTTTGAAATGCTTTTATTTTAATGTTTTGTTAATTCTAAAATGTTTGTATCTTCTTTTTTCATTTAGTCCTGACGAAGCCCTGCAAAGTGGGCTGAAAAGTTGGTTAGCAATAAACAGCTTTCTTTTACGTTTTGGATAGCTTTATTGACCGCTACCCGGACTATTTCCTGCAATCTACTTCATTCGATTCTCTTCTTTCAATAATACTAATTTATTTAATTATATACATAATTTTAATGTCGTTATTAGAGTATAAGGAGTTTTATTAATAAAGGAACCTTTCGCATATTCTTGGCTCCACTAATATATTACCAATTACCTATTCTTTAAATGATTTTAAAATATTTAATGTTGATTATCTATCATAGATAAGATACGTTTATATTAAATTAATCTTAATTATAATCAATTAATTAATTATTTCTGCTATAATTTACTTTTTATATTTTATAAATCTTAAGTTTTCCTTTATTCTGTTTATAATTAATGTTATTAGTAATGCTAAGATATGTTATTTATTTATTTTCTATTTTTCTTTTCGTTGAGAATATTTTTTTATGTTGGTGCAATTCTTCCTTAATACCCCTGAATGTACTTAGCCGTAATTTATAATTTCCCATTAAATATTTAAATAGGCATTGAATGTTGTCACTGCTACGGGTTCATAAACTCTTTTTTTTTTATTTTAATGTTCTTTAATGTTGCTATCAAGGAAGGATTGTCTTAATGCGGATTAGTAATCTGCAAGTAAAAATTCCCGCGATGTTTGAAGTAAAAGTTCATCACATAGTCCAGTTCAAACGGCTGTTTTGATCACAACAAACAATCACACAAGGAACAAGGGAAGAGATGATGAACTGTGAATGTTTTATAACTGTCTTGAAAACTCATCAAGAGGCTGCCTAGGAAGATTAAATATGCAGATGGCGTGCCCTGAAAACATTCTTAAATCGCAACTCGCCGGAGGCCTCCTTAACGAGGCTTAGCGGACCCCAAGACAGTCCGGAAAGAGCTCGATTAGTACTAACGGTTACTGCCACGCTATTTAATTTTTAATCGAAAATAGTCGACAAATATTGAAAATCGTGAGAATGTAAAAGAAAATAAACCATTAATTCTAGAAAATATTCGGGAAAAACTACAACATTCAGGTATTTGTCCTACTGTCTCATGCGGAAACCATGTCTTACAGTAAGATAATTACAGTTGGGTGAACCCGAAGTTTAATTGTTAACTAAAAATCGTAAACAATTAAAAACGGCGAAGTCAAAACCACTAGCGGATGGAGTCTTAATTATTTAAAGCATATTTCTTTAAATAAATTATTTCAACATCAAATACTACAAAGGTGGGTTGCATATTAAAACGTAATAATTTACAGTTGAATTACATCAAACGTTCGTGGTTTAATTTGAAAATTAACCTAATTGCAGATGAATTAATAGAATGACTAGAATTTATAATTTGATTGAGGATATTTTATCGATAATTAGACGAATAATCTATCACTGGATAGTTACTGAATTATAAATATATATTTTTTGGCCTTTCCTTGATTATATTATAAAAAAAAGTGTTACCATCATTTTAGCCATCTGGATTTTCATGTGATAACATAATGCTTTTATATGGTGAGTATTGGTACTTTAAATACATAATATAAGTCTTTTAAATTTTTAATTTATTGATTAAAAACAAGTTTTAATTAAGTGAAATCATTTATATAATTTTTTAAAGGCAGTTAACGATGTTCAATGTCTGATTTACGGGCTTAATCTGACAATGGGCATATGGACAATGTTTATATAAACTCCAAAAAGCCATCTAATGTATAAGTAAAATGCATGAAGTTTTAAGGGTGTTTGTTTTTCCACGAAGTTTAGATCGATACTATTCCGATATACGTTCCAAGGGTGTTGCAATTTTTTCAATAGCTTAACTACCTGTCCAGAATCTTTTGAACTTTGGCCACATGCATCTATTATACCACCAGCCACATTATTTCAGTTACGCGACACCCTGAGAAGTATAGTAGGAAGTTAAGTCGAGGAGCAAACATATACTTTCCGTGAAATGTTTTGTAAAGAATTATATGGCAATGTGGAATCTCTTAATTATATGCTATCGAATAGTACCGAGTATTACCATTTCAAATTCCGAATTTTGTTTCCTATGATATCATAAATCCAAAATGGCCGTCATATGTGAGATTCTCATTACGATAAAAATAACCCATTCATGAGTGCTCATATGTAATATTGTATGGAGTTGTTTCTGTATCAATTTTTACTGTATTAAATTATAAAGTTTTCAAACCTCCTACAATTTGAGAGTTGTGGTTCATCACCAGTCTAGAACACCCAACTATACATGCAACATGTGTAGTTGTATTTTATTTACTAAAATTTTCAGACGTTCTTTTAACTGAGTAAAACAATAAACTACCGTTGTGATAATAATTGTGTCGATTATTTAACCTTCTTTGTTATAATTCATAAGGATAGTTTACTTAAACAAAGGTAATTGTGGTTATCACAACATGGTTAAATTAGCAATGTAATACTAAAGAATGGTACAAAACTCATTAATATTATTATAATTGATTAAAAAATTACATTAGTTATGAGAAATGATTAAGTAAAACATATTTTAGTTTATGAATACAAATAAAAAAAATTCTTTCATTTATTCACCGCTTAGCAGGGTTAAACAGAAGCTAAAAACAACCAAGCTCAACGAATCTGTTAGATCAAAATATACACACCGTGACACTGAGAACTAGCATCATTTTGGTTAATTTATCAATGGAGAGGAATATTTTATTTTCATATCAATTATATAATTCGGAGTGGTTCAGATTTCACTTCCAAAATTCTTGTGGGATTAATAATAATAATATTAATATGATGACACAAGATACGTATTTATCCTTCACGCTTTTAAAAGCGTGGTAAAGCCAGTTCCAATCATATTATGCGTACAAAACTAAATTAACCATACCACAATACAAAATGCGTATCCTTATGTACCTATTATTTCTCAAAGGCCTTGTGTTTTCTATTTATTTATTTTTGGCAGACCTTTACTAACAGAAATTTTTTTTTAGAAAAAGGATAGATTTATGGAATAATTTTATATACAAAAATAAGGTCACTTAGTAGACAGCTTTGCTACATCTACCACGACAAGATTAAATCATCACATTTTATTTTTAAAGAATTCTAAAAGGAATCCGAGAATAGTCTTTAAAGATGTTGTAAACTTGTTTTATTTATTTTTTTTATCCGTGAAAAGAAAGTGAGTCTCGGTTTAACATTTTTAAACCTTTAAAAATAATATTTTCACTCCGACATGGGAAGAATCCAAAATACCTATAACAGTTTTGCTATGTTTGCTTGTTTTCGTTGGAACAATAACTGGAAATCCGATTATTAAACATCCTGACACCCACAAAGCAAACGCGGCTGGAAGAACTGATGCGGGTTTGAGAATCACGTATATAGGTTCATACTACATTCTTTCATTAAAATTTAATCACTTTAGATTAAGAAAAAAATATGATGGAAATAAATTCATTGAACGACTGCAATCATACTGTTGAATTTTCATAAAATTTCTTAGTTGTGTAGACTGGAATAAATTTGAAGAATTACTACGACCTATTTCTGGGGGGGGAGGAGGAATCCTAGGAGTCTGGTTCTTGAATAGTAATGAATTTTAAATGCAAAATTAAATTAGTAAAAAGCAATCGTAGTTCTCATGCAAAATGTGATAAATTCTCAATTCACAAATGAAATAAAAACGCATAGGCTCTCTTAATTCAAGAATCAGAACAATAGTACAATAAATTGAATTTGATACGTGTCATTTCTTAAAAAATAACCAGTATTTTTCCAGTCTAGCGAGACCGAACGGACTGACCCCATTTTTTTGTCAGACGAATTTGACACGGACTAATAGATTCCATACAAACAGTACTTGAAAAGACCAGAATTAAAAAGATTAAATTATATAACAATAAAAATAAATAATTGGATTCATGAATGTTTTAAAAGTAATTAATCTAAGCTAATTACAGTTGACGGCTTCCAGAAACGTTAAAAGGCCCAATCAACACTTCCCATCTGACAGAGGACCTGTCCTACTATACAATTAGTACTTTATTGTATAATCATCAAGTCCAGTTCAACAAGTAAAAAAGTAAATTCTTAAAATAACAAAGTCGTACCTTAGAAAACAAAGTTATTAAAAAAAAAATCATATTTTTGAAATATTCTTAATTTAAAAAAAACAATTTTTAAAAAATCTTCTATGGAAAAAACCCTATTTTATACTCCTATTTATTTTAAGAGACGGGATGTTATTGCATATCATCTAAAATATATTATTGGATTGTAAGTGATGTCTATAAAAATAATGAAACTAGGTAGGTATAGTAACCACGAACTAAAAAAATAAAAAATTTTACATCTCGTCTGCATTAACAATATAGTAAAACAGTAATATTTATGTACGAATCTATTTTATTACAAATATAATTAAACAGATTCGAGACGTAAAGAGATATGACTCTTGTTATTTTATAAATAATAGCTTAATACCATTAAATTACCATCAGAACAAAAATATGGCGGTAAAACAGTTTCTACTAACATGCTGAATGTTGGAATCAACAAATCAGTAAATCCATTCACTATTTATGCTATGCATATCGACCCAAGCAAAAATGGGTCGTTCATTGCCCTGGATTCTATGAGAGGGTCCTATACGTCAAGTTCCCAACAGTAAAATAAAACTTTTTCTGAAAATAAGTAACAAAAAACAGCATTGATTACTTAGGTATAGTTTCCTGAACCATCCAAAAAAAAGAAATAGTATGGTCTTTCATATGATCCCAATTGTTATAGACAATTATTTAATAAACGATTCAGACCCTCGACATGAATTTTGTATTATTTCCTCAAGTTAGGGGAAGTATAGTAATTCGCAAGATTTTTTTGTCACCCCTCTTAAATTAAAAACCTTTTAAATAACGCATTAGTATTAAAATTGTGGAAAGAAAATCTTCCAGGAAAATAAACAATTTCTTTAATAAATCAAGAACGATCTTAGACGAAAATTTTGGTTTAAATAGATTTCTATTTCAGAAGCATTGTGGTAATTGATTGCTTAAAACAATTATTATGTACAAACTACCATTTTTTTTTTGCTAAATAGTTTATTTCATAATTATTGTTATCTTCAGAAAATCTATCCAATTCTTTCAATCCAAAATCCTTAGAACCATAGTTAATGAACCCTATTACGTTTCCACCAGAACACTACACCATGACCTACATACCCCTTTTGTCCTTGACCTCATACCAACCATATTCTCAAAATTCTATATAAACCTTTCCAACCATCCTAATCCTTTGGTTCAAACCTTATCTAGTTCCATCCATCCCTATAGCCTACCTAGAAGGTTGAAACGGCAGTGGCCAAGAGACTTATTGTAAAATAAAAATGGACAATTGGAGTTCGGGCAATGCTCAGATTCTCCACTCAAGTTGAGTGTTTGGGGCTTTAGCGCACTTGCACAGCCTCCAGTGATGCGGCGAGAGGGATGCACTGGGATCTTATGTGCTCTGCTCTACCCCTCATGCGTGGGGGATAGAGTATGCTCAGGGATCCTCGGGTCGATTGTGTAAATATTGTATATAAGAGTGTAAATCGGACTAGAGATTATACTATTTTATCATTATGTTATTTTATTTATTTATCTTTTTCATACACATAGTTTGATTATGTTCATTTTGTTTATCCTTCTGTTTGTATATATTTAAGAGAGATTTTTTTTTCATTCATTTATTTATTTGTATTCTTGTTTTATTTTATTTTAATATGAATGTGATCATTCATCACTATTACCTATTTCCCACAACTGTGTGGCAGATTGTAATATCTATCAATAAAAAAATAATAAAAAATCTTTAGAAAATCATATTACAGCCAAACAAACAAATATTAATAAAGGTCCATTCCATCATTAGATTAAAAATTAGTGTATTTAAAAGTTTTGGATTATTTAGCAACATGTTGGATAAGCCACAGGAATTAAAAGACCTCCTCAACAAACGGGCAATGAGTCACGGATTAGCCATCGGTCAACGGCCATAGCGAACAAAGCGTGCATCAACAACCAAATAATTAGCCATTCCATCAACCAGGTGTTGCAATAATGAATGAAGAATAAAGAGGTGAAAACTAGCTATTGTCTGAGTAATGAATGATACAACGCAATCGTCTTGTTCAGAAGTCTGAATTTTTTGGTTCCGTAAAAATCCATTTCTTGATGAGATCTACATCAGATTTCGGAATTATGATAGAAAAAAAGTTTTCGTAAAGTATAAAGCCATGAATCGTTAGGCACAGGTGAAAATAGTAAGGCTTTCTGATTAACACAATTGCTTAATTTTTTTGGTCTGTACCAAAAATTCTACAGAATAAAAAAAACAATATTTTTATAAACTTCAATTCAATACTCTTACCAAAAAAAAACCTCTTCGTAAGAAAAATGAGTTTAACTCGTAGAAAAAATACTAAACTTCATGAGATTAACAACAAAAAATGATAGCATCTTAGCAAATTAGCAAAAAATGTATTGACTTTTCTTCCTGATTTCTTGAATGTCCTAGTTCTAGTGGTTGGAAATCAGAGTTGGGTGAATATTATTCGATTCACGAGAGATGAGTACATTTGTATTCCTGGATTTCGAATAAAAAAAAAAAATGATTAACCTTCGGAATAATTTACTCTAATAATCAATTATTCGAAATAAAATACAATTAACCATCCGAATACTTTTGTATTCGTAAGTTTTTTTATACGAATAATCTTTTATTTGAAACAAATATAGGATTAATCACCCGAATATATTTGTACAACTATAATTTAATAAAGACAAACTTTTTTGTCTTACAGACCCATTATATGTTTTTGGATATGCAGAGTATGAAAAAGCTATCCATTTTAAGATCGCTTAACGATTTTTTTTTTTTATTTTAACTATTCTGAATTCTCACATATTAGGGTCCATGTATATGTTTTAAGATATCCAAAAAAATAAAATGCCATCGATTTTATGATAGCTTATCAATTTATTTTAACTTTTCTGATTTCTAAAAAGGTAGGATCACTTTATATGTTTCTGGATTTGCAGCATATGAAAAGGCTATCGATTTTAAATTCGTGTATCGATGTATTTTAACTTTTCTTAATTCCAACATATTAGACTACCTTTTTATGCTTTAGGATATGAAAAAATAGAGCATTTGGGTTCTAGATGTATCCTTAGCAGATTCACATGATATTTTTTTTTTAAAAAAGGTGATTTTGATAAATTTCATATTATTCAGTTAAAATTTGTCATTAAACTTCATATAAAAATATCAATCTTTGCGCAATATAAAATAAATGGTATTTATACTTAGTGGCGCGGCATCCTTGGATGTCCCAAGAGTATACGAGGGGTGGCACAAGCGAATCCCACTTTCTCAAAATATTACAAAAAAAAAAATGATAATTACAATTACAAACATAGGATATATATACAGTGCATTCCAGCATTTATCTTCTACTGTTTTTTTTTTGTCCAACACTTACCAAGGATACCTGTGTGACTTTTTTTTATGCCAACAAGGGTGCCTCTAATTTTATTAAATCAAGAAGTATGCCGGGAAGACAAAGGTTTGGCTGCACAACCTTCTACGTATAGGTTAGAATAGGGATTAGAATTAGTTTTATTTTATGTGTAACTAGCCATATCTACAATATCCTACATACTAGAGTATGTTTAAGAAAACTTTTATATTCACATGCTACACACATGTCAAGTACGTCGTCGACCTGTAACTGGGGTATATAGAGCGTCTCTATGCGAGTGCTTCCAGCTTCTTCTAGAGCGTAAAATTGTCCACCTATTTTGGTTCACAAGATCCAGCACACATCCTTTTTCCAATCACGAACAACTGGTATTGTCTCAAGACCCATTAAGTAAAGGAGTGCACAAGTGCTTTTTATAATATTAAAGCTATTTCATACCAGGATAATATATAGTTTTCTCTCTCTTTTTGAAAAAATTAAAAGATTATTCTTACTGAAGTATTGGTACTATAAAAGTAATTTCAGCTCCGTAAGTATTAATTGTCCGATTTATGATCTTGGATATAGAAACGTATTGGTTATAGTCATTTTCAGAGCCTTACCAATTAACTGGTATCATTAACTAATATAGCAACCACGGTTATTACGACTTATAGTGAAATAAAGCAATCATCATCCAAAGAAATCACTTTATTAGTGTTTGGTAATTAATCAACAAGAATTGATATTTGAAATATTCCATTTTACAATTACATGACGTGTGTAGTGATTGTGTCGACCATCTGCTAATGCCACCGAAAATGCCAGGAAGCTCCAAGGGGTTAATTATAAATAATATCCAGTGTACCTTGAAAATTTAGAATTTTCGACTTTTTTTACAGACATCTTTGTTTCCCAGGGCTGCAAGTTTTAATTTATTATCATGAAGTTAAATTTAGATTTTTTAAAAATTATTTTGTCCGGGCATTTGTTTGTATAAAAAAAAAAAGTTTGAGTTTTGAGATGGAAAATAATTTAGTATGATTTCAAAAATAAATACTAACTAACAGTTGAATGGCCTGATCGTGAAACAGTAAAGCAGAAACTTGAGGCCTCATTGATTAAACTTCAGAAACCCCTCTGAGTCACAGCTTCTAGGCACTATGGACCAGTGTTCAACAATTCACTTTCCGACATAAATTATATGTCCAACAATAGTTAACAATATTGTGGATAAATAGCTTATAAAAATGATATTTGATATCTAGAATCCAGACGTAAAATTCATGTTGACCAGTGTAATAAATTTTTAAAAAGATTCGGTAGTGAATCAATTTCATAATATTTTCTCTGATAAGATTATTACCGAATCGTAAACATGGAGTCGTTCAAATGAACGAAGTAATAGCAATCAAAAGAAAAAATGTTCCTCATTTGTAGAGATCCTTGTCTAAATATTAATTGTAATGAGATGTAATCAATATTTTTCTTTTTAAAAAAAGTCTGTCACTTTTAAAAAGTTAAATTTAATTCGAATTATCGCAGCATTTTATATACTCTTATTTTTTGTTCAATGTTAAGGAAATGCTGTTTGATAAAAGAAACAATTAAGAAGGAAGATATCGTAAATTACTTAGCTGTCCTCGGTATCTGTTTGTTCTGCCTTGAAGATAACCTACAAACCGACCTGTACTTTTTGTATA
>NW_027114721.1:5245-5515 GCF_000696795.3 Halyomorpha halys | reverse complement strand
GAATGAAATCTAAATTAAATTATAATAAAATATGAAATAGAAAAAAAAAGGAACAAAACCTTAGGGGTCAGTCAGTCACAAGCACAAGCATATCCCTGTAAATATTACAATAAAATTTATACTAGCGAAACGAAATAGAAATTTAGAAAAATGCTCATTCAAAATTTTAAGGAAAACTGTTGTAGCATAAAATAACAGCATTGTCAGATTGATTTAACAGCAACGTTGCTCGATCTTTAATACTTATATCAATTATATAATAGAAAAAAA
>NW_027114721.1:0-1192 GCF_000696795.3 Halyomorpha halys | reverse complement strand
AAAATGCCTCCAGAATGATCCTTTGATTTTTTTTTCAGCCAAGACTCCCATTGGAATCATATACTGCCAAACCATGGTTGGGGTCAAAGTTTTTCAGTTTGTGGTACCGTCTGTACTGTACAGCATACAGTGCATCGTTCAATGGACAAAAGTCAAAATGTTTTTTTTTAGAGTTATTTATTGAGATTTTTAAACTAATCCTTTTATATTTTTTCAGGAAATTCAAAAACAAACGCCGATGTTTTGTACATCTGGCGTTCCACCCCTGCCGAGCGAAAGAAAGAAATCATGAAATTTTCAATAAAATATTTCAACTTCGAAAATAGCTCTGACGAGGTTAATCCCCTTATTGAAAAAATGTGTGAGCTTTGGTGAGTGGCAACTAAAAACAAATGGGAAAGCTTCCACAGAATTTTGAAATAATTGATTTCCTATAATAAAAATTGGCTAGATTTATCTTTTTTATTGCCAGATTATAATGAGGAAAAATTAGAAAACAAAACATCCTCTGTTCAAATTTCTACACATGGCCGACCAAGAAAATCGTCTATGGAGTGCACTGAAAAAAAAAAAACTAAGCACAAATCCTTGTGGGGATCTAATGAGGAATCTCCTTATGATGTCTGATCCCTTCATTGCTTCACCGAGAAGTATATCAAGAAGACAAAAAAGTTGATAAAGATATTGAAGGTTTTTTTAATGTCAAACATTTCATTCCAAGTTTTTGTCATGGAAGTTTAAACGATTCTATTTCAAATTTAGAATTAGATACGTCAGATTCAGACTCTGATGATTTTTTGTAATTTTGCATTAATATAATTATTATTGTTTTTTTTTGAAGCTCTGAATTTTTTTTTACCTTAATATCTAAATATTTTGAACCCTTATATTATGTCTAAATGTTTTGCCATAATTTGCCTAACTTATTAGATATAATTTGTTTTATTTACAGAAAAAAAAAATTACATTTATCTTTAGAAACTAATTAGCTGTGCTTTCGTCGTTGATGGAATGAAATCTAAATTAAATTATAATAAATTATGAAATAGAAAAAAAAAAAAAAGAACAAAACCTTAAGGGTCTCTTTAAAAACCAGCCAGTCACAAGCACAAGCATATCCTACAATTAAAGAGCATTAACAAGTCAATCTACTCAGCAATTATTTAGTTATTTTTTAATGAAAATGGATTGT
>NW_027114720.1:15890-17534 GCF_000696795.3 Halyomorpha halys | reverse complement strand
CAAGGTTTCGACCATTCCGATATATCACAGCTTCAATAAAGTTATTAATAGGTTGCAGACTATTTTGCCTTCGTTAAAAATATGCCGTAGACAGTGTAACCTATCCTTAAACACCTTTTCACTTATTATAATCTTATTGAATTTTCACCACATATTACATTTTTGTTGTTATATCAGTGATGGAAAGATTATACTAATAAACAAATTATTATTGAGATCAAGTTATTGAACAAATAACATTAGGACTACGTATTTATTTATATTTATCTTTGAAACGATACAGTAAATTTGCCTTAACATATATCGTCGGTGCAACTGTTCAAATGTGTGCCTTAATTAAGCATGCTAATTTATGATGTTGATATAATATAATGTGAATCGCTACAACCCGTGAAGGGCTAGAGGTTCAGTACTTAATAACGAAGGACAGTTTTTACAACAACGATTACACACGGGGGTGTTTTTTTTTAAAGATAACGCTCAACCGTCACAGTTCTCCACATTTAAGGGTTCCCACTTTATGTGCCTGAGTGGATCCCACAGGGATGACTCTTGGCTACAGTAATAGGATAAATCATTATCTGCCACAGCCAAATTCGAAACTGGGTCCATGGAGTTAGTAGCACAGCGTCTTTTTATTATTGTTATTAGCTATGCGTCAAGATTTACCTCTCTTCTTGGAACAACTAATAATTACTTAGGGCACAGCATGGCATTAGAATTAACTCACTCACTCACTCACTGTTGGGCGCTACAGTCCTTGAAGGACCTAGGCCTCTGCCACCACTCTTTCCCATGCCTCGCGGTCTCCAGCCAGTCTCCTCCAATTTTCAATTCCTATCTCTCTCAAATCATCTTCCAAATCGTCCAGCCACCGACGCCTGGGTCTGCCCCTTTTCCTTTTTCCTCCTGGTGCTCCATTTAGCATCCTTTCAGTTAGCCTGGAGGGCTCCATCCTTTCTACATATCCCAACCATCTTTCCCTGCTCTTCTTAATAGCACAGAGAATATCAGGCTAACAATTTGATAAATTGAACCCACATCTGCTTTAAGGAACCAAGATTTCTTTTCTTTTTTCTGCTTTATTTACAATTAATAAATGCTAATGTTGAAAGCTTATATTATCTATACTATACTAAGTTTGAAAAGCAAAAGGTGGTTAAACAGAAGGGCTTTAAATGAGGGAAGGGTTGATGCATGGCGTGTATTACAGGGAATGGAGTTCCAGTGTAATGCAGCTCGAGTAAAAAAGGATTTCTCAAACGCTGCAGTTCGGTGAGGTGGAGGGTAGATGTCAGATAGACGGGTCCTGCAAGTACGGGATTAGATCGATATTTTGAAATGCAGGTTGGAGGTGGGACGCTGAGTACTATTTACTTGGAATAGAAAGGAAGCTAGGAAATACTAGCTTAAGTTGCTGCAGCGTACACAGATTTTTTTTTTTGGTACCGCCGAATCGAACCCACAACGTTTCGTTAGACCCACTTCAACTTAGCGTAGTACTGGGTTATGTGCATATTAATGGTGATCCCGAAAACAAATCGTACTGAGCTTAGTTGCGAGTTTATCCCAGAGTCCACCGTATTTCAGGCCACCATTGTCATAGTGGGGGAAATAAAAGAGAAGGAACTAAGAGTTAACGGG
>NW_027114720.1:14239-14575 GCF_000696795.3 Halyomorpha halys | reverse complement strand
CTTTCCCATTAACTTTGGAATTAATAACCGTACAATTGATCAATTTGGAGTTTGAAACTATTGAATTTATTATTACGGAATCACGAACTTTACTGACACTATTTGATAACGTAGAATACAAAACTCTGCTATCGTATAAATTGGTATTAGTTACTGTTGAACCCTCACAGAGGGAGTCTTTGACCACAGCGTTGGAGAGAGTGCAAGTCTTGGCTTTCAGATTCTGTGTGACTGAGTTGCTTACATCGGAATCAAGAACTTTACTCTGTTTGGAAATATTGGTATTCTGAACTGTGGCGTTAACAACTTCACTACCATCGCTTACGACACTATTTG
>NW_027114720.1:11619-14189 GCF_000696795.3 Halyomorpha halys | reverse complement strand
ATTGGTATTCTGAACTGTGGCGTTAACAACTTCACTACCATCGCTTACGACACTATTTGCTAACGTAGAATTCAAAACTGTGCAATCGTATAACTGGGTATTAGTTACTATTGAACCCTCACACAGGGAGTCTTTGACCACAGCGTTGGAGAGAGTGCAAGTCTTGGCCTTCAGATCGGAGTCGGCGATGATGCTCTTGCGGTAGTTGGTTTCTTGCAGAGGTGAGTTGGTGACTACTGAGTCGTCAGTGGTTGCCACTAGCCCCAGCAGGAAGGCAAACAGTAAAACGAATAACCAAGATGGGAACATGTTCAGATGAGGCTGGTTGTCCCACACTGGCTGTTCAGCTGTCCTTGTGCTATTTATATAGCCTAGATTAATAGTGACGCCACTTGACAATCATTCCCATAATCATTAGCTAGAATGTATTTTAACTAAGGCTCAACTCTTGGACACGGCTATTAAGATAAAACCTTGTTAGAAATAATTAAGTTGCCGCAGACAACAAACTGAGAAAGCTTTCCTGCCTAGAATTTTTTTCATTCTCGGGTTGTTGTCAGTATTTAGTAATTTAAACTAAGCCGAACAAGTAGTCTTGAGGGTTATTTATTTTATTATGGATGAGTATTTGATTCTAATCAAGTCATGCTAGATTAGAAGAAATTAAGTAAATATTAAGTAGTAGCATGATTTACCAGCGGTGGTGGGAATTAATGAGTTTTATTTAAAATGAAGGTAAATTCATTAAAATTAAAAGGCAAAATTATTTCACCAATTTTTATTAATAAATAAAATGTTTATAAAGAAAAAAAAATTCATTTACACAATGAGCCGTAAAGTTGAACATTTTGTTTATTAATTAAGATTGGTGAAATAATTTTGCCTTTAAATTTCAATCCGTTAATGATATTTTAATTCAAAATTTTAATGTAATTTTTGCTTTTTAAAGTCACATATTCGAATTTTTATTCAAATTATTTATAATTGATTGTTGAGATATGTAATGTGTTCATTCTAGTAAGTTAATTTTTTTAACTTAAGATTCTTAAAGAGACTTTAGTCGCAGAATTGGAATACTAGATGAATTAATGAAATGAAAATTGTGGTCAAACCTTATCGTACTAACATGTCGTATAACAGTTCTGCTGCAGCTCCGACACTTCATGGGTTGTAATGCACAAATTTATTTATTATTATTGAATTTTAACTAATATATTTAAATTTTACCCAGTCAAATAGGTGTCACATAAGTACACTGAAGAAATGGTTCCTATAAAGCATTAACTTATCTACTTGAGATATTCCCATAATAATTTTATAAATAAAGAAATTAATTTTTATACACATTTCACGTATACTTATATACTATATATTTATATTTATTACAAAGTACTTCTGTTGTGTCTTTATACAGCTTCCCATACTCTCAAGTTTCTCCCATACTTTTTCAAGAAGAAAAGTAACTTTTTTTTTAACAGTTTTTGTACATTTTCTAATATATTATTTTATCAATTATGAAAAAAGATATCTATATTGTCACAAAATGTTCCCGAAACTCCAACGTTCCAACTTGGAATAGAAAGGAAGCTAGGAAATGACATTGGAATCATGGATTGGTATTGGTATTAGTATTTGGTGGGGGAACAAGTCCGGCAAATGGGCCTAGTGGTCCTTTTGCCAACCCCTGACGGCTACCTGAGTTGCCTCAAAACAGTAACTGATGCGTACTAACCAAGGTGGGAGTTAATATTTATTTATTTCGGTGGTCCCAAAAAATAAATATTAACTGCCCCAGTTGGGAATCGAACCCACAATGTTCCGAATCGAACGCATCGGGACCTACACCCAAACCCATACTAGTACAGGAGCCGGGAAGATAAAAAGGTAGTTATCTCACCCCAATTTTTGATTAGTTTAATGAAAACTTTGTATAATTACTAAAGTCAAAACTGATGGGTCTGCTAAGTATAGGTAGCGGAAATAAAAAATGGCAGCTGTTTCAACCCCTTAAAAAAACATTAATTTTTCATTCGGCGCTCTATATCTTAAAAACTGCCAACAACACTAGAAAATCTAAAGGAACGTTATTTAAATAAGAGTGAATGCTAAAATATGAGCCATAATAGGGCTACGTCCAATAGTCTTCTATCACACTTATCACGGAAACAAATTTCTGACTGTTTGAAACTCTTGCAGATTAGCTGTCCAATTTAATAAGACAACCAATTAGGTCTTATTTTTGATTTTGGCCTCAAGAATCATTATTAAAAATGAATTTGACATACAAATATAGATATATACAAAAAGTTTTCTATCAAAAGTTAATATATCCTTTTGGATTGGAGTGGAAAGGGAAGAAAAGAAAATATATGAAAAATGCGTCCCTTTTCTTAAGGAAAAATTCCGCGAGACCTTCGGAGAGAGAGAGAGAGAGTTCACCGTGAGAGGCCTCTGGTTTGGTTATCGTGGAACAATACCAGATAAAACAAGGAGCTTCTTAGAAGGCCTAGGTGTTAGCATCGGGGATATTGCGATCTTGGCGGAAAATATTATTTTGGATTCCCTGGGGA
>NW_027114720.1:0-6114 GCF_000696795.3 Halyomorpha halys | reverse complement strand
AAGGTAAATTGAAAAATCGAAAAACCTTCTAAACCTTTTTATTGATACTTATATTAACAAATATATTTCAAAACTTATAAAAAATAATACCAGGCTGAAAAATCAAACATATTCTTAAGATAGATGTAATGTATTTAAAATTAAAAAAATTTCTAGTCAATACATTAGTTATGCTACTTCTATAATGACCCAGAGAGGAAACTTGAAGTTGGAATGCCAGCCTGATCAGGAGGTTTAATATTACCATTATTTGCGTTTTTTATTTTTAGTAATAATACCATTTACTATTATTATTGAATCCCATACTTTCCCATTAACTTTGGAATTAATAACCGTACAATTGATCAATTTGGAGTTTGAAACTATTGAATTTATTATTACGGAATCACGAACTTTACTGCCATCGCTTACGACACTATTTGATAACGTAGAATACAAAACTGTGCAATCGTATAACTTGGTATTAGTTCCTGTTGAACCCTCACAGAGGGAGTCTTTGACCACAGCGTTGGAGAGAGTGCAAGTCTTGGCCTTCAGATTTTGTGTGACTGAGTTGCGTACATCGGAATCAAGAACTTTACTCTGTTTGGAAATATTGGTATTCTGAACTGTGGCGTTAACAACTTCACTACCATCGCTTACGACACTATTTGCTAACGTAGAATTCAAAACTGTGCAATCGTATAACTTGGTATTAGATATTATTGAACCCTCACAGAGGGAGTCTTTGACCACAGCGTTGGAGAGAGTGCAAGTCTTGGCCTTCAGATTCTGTGCGACTGAATTGCGTACATCGGTCCTAAAGAGGTCGGACAGGCCGATGACTGATAGACAAGAAGTAGAGTCGTCAGTAAAGTTGGAATGGGATACTTTGGAGTGGCCGACTTTGGAATTGGCGATGCTCGACAGTTGAACAGTGCTGTTGTAGCCTGGTTCGCTGGCTTTGCAGTCATTGAAGGAGTCGAAATCGGCATTCTCGATATGAGAATCGAAAACCCTGTTGAAGTAGTAGCGGTCGATGTGGTTAAGCACAATAATAGTGGATATCTTATTCATGTAATAGTAGGGGTATGTCGCGTCTAGATTGGAGTTTATGATGGTAGAGTTTCTAATGTATGAGTAGGCTATAGTGGATCCCTTACCTACACTGGCCTTTATCCCAGCTCTGTCCACGTTACATTTGTTCAGTTCGGAGTCGGCGATGATGCTCTTGCGGTAGTTGGTGTCGTGCAGAGGTGAGTTGGTGACTACTGAGTCGTCAGTGGTTGCCACTAGTCCCAGCAGGAAGGCAAACAGTAAAAAGAATAACCAAGATGGGAACATGTTCAGATGAGGTTGGCTGTCCCACACTGGGTGCTCAGCTGTCCTTGTGCTATTTATATATCATAGATTAGATACTGACGACACTTGACAATAATTCCCATAATCATTAGCTAGAATGTATTTTAACTAAGGCTCAAATCTTGGACACGGCTATTAAGATAAAACCTTGTTAGAAATAATTAAGTTGCCGCAGACAACAAACTGAGAAAGCTTTACTGCCTAGAATTTTTTTCATTCTCGGGTTGTTGTCAGTATTTAGTAATTTAAACTAAGCCGAACAAGTAGTCTTGAGGGTTATTTATTTTATTATGGATGAGTATTTGATTCTAATCAAGTCATGCTAGATTAGAAGAAATTAAGTAAATATTAAGTAGTAGCATGATTTACCAGCGGTGGTGGGAATTAATGAGTTTTATTTAAAATGAAGGTAAATTCATTAAAATTAAAAGGCAAAATTATTTCACCAATTTTTATTAATAAATAAAATGTTTATAAAGAACAAAAATTCATTTACACAATGAGCCGTAAAGTTGAACATTTTGTTTATTAATTAAGATTGGTGAAATAATTTTGCCTTTAAATTTCAATCCGTTAATGATATTTCAATTCAAATTTTTAATGTAATTTTTGTTTTTTTAAAGTCACATGTTATAATTTTTATTGAGATTATTTGTATTTGGTTGTTGAGATATGTAATGTGTTCATCCTAGTAAGTTAATTTTTTTATAACTTAAGATTCTTAAAGAGACTTTAGTCGCAGAATTGGGATACTAGATGAATTAATGAAATGAAAATTGTGGTCAAACCTTATCGTACTAACATGTCGTATAACAGTTCTGCTGCAGCTCCGACACTTCATGGGTTGTAATGCACAAATTTATTTATTATTATTGAATTTTAACTAATATATTTAAATTTTACCCAGTCAAATAGGTGTCACATAAGTACACTGAAGAAATGGTTCCTATAAAGCATTAACTTATCTACTTGAGATATTCCCATAATAATTTTATAAATAAAGAAATTAATTTTTATACACATTTCACGTATACTTATATACTATATATTTATATGTATTACAAAGTACTTCTGTTGTGTCTTTATACCGCTTCCCATACTCTCAAGTTTCTCCCATACTTTTTCAAGAAGAAAAGTAACTTTTTTTTAACAGTTTTTGTACATTTTCAAATATATTATTTTATCAATTATGACAAAAGATAATCTATATTGTCACAAAATGTTCCCGAAACTCCAACGTTCCAACTTGGAATAGAAAGGAAGCTAGGAAATGGCATTGGAATCATGGATTGGTATTGGTATTAGTATTTGGTGGGGGAACAAGTCCGGCAAATGGGCCTAGTGGTCCTTTTGCCAACCCCTGACGGCTACCTGAGTTGCCTCAAAACAGTAACTGATGCGTACTAACCAAGGTGGGAGTTAATATTTATTTATTTTGGTGGTCCCAAAAAATAAATATTAACTGCCCCAGTTGGGAATCGAACCCACAATGTTCCGAATCGAACGCATCGGGACCTACACCCAAACCCATACTAGTACAGGAGCCGGGAAGATAAAAAGGCAGTTATCTCACCCCAATTTTTGATTACTTTAATGAAAACTATGTATAATTACTAAAGTCAAAACTGATGGGTCTGCTAAGTATAGGTAGCGGAAATAAAAAATGGCAGCTGTTTCAACCACTTAAAAAAACATTAATTTTTCATTCGGCGCTCTATATCTTAAAAACTGCCAACAACACTAGAAAATCTAAATGAACATTATTTAAATAAGAGTGAATGCTAAAATATGAGCCATAATAGGGCTACGTCCAATAGTTCTCGAGATAGAGCTTTTTAAAAAACCTTTCATAAAAATGTAGTGAAATATATGTAAAAATGTAGTTAGTGAATCTATATATCAATAATCATTCGACGTACAAATGTCTATTAGCACTCAAATCAAAGCTAGTTTAATGTACTACAAAGTAGTTTATGACCTTTACCTTCATAGAAATAGTAGTTTTCATGATATTTGCTAAAATATTGATTTATAGTTGTTCGGACAATAAGTTTGATTTATGAAAAACATTATTTCAGAAACCATTGGATGTAGAGATGTCTACCAGCACTCAAATTAAAGCTCGTCAAATGTGGTATAAAGTAGTTGGTAATGTTTATTTTTGTAGAAGTACTAGTTTTTATGATATTTGACAAAATAAACTCATAAAATGTTAATTTTTAGTTGCTCGGCTAAAATGTTGGATCTCTGAAAAAATATATCTCTAGACCCATAAGACACACATATGCCTGCCAACATTCAAAATAAAGGAAATTTAACTTACTATAAAGTAATTTATGACACTTATCTTCGTAGGGGTAGTAGTTTTTATGATAATCACATATGAATACAAATTTGGCAAATGAAAATTTGTCCGAACAACCATAAATCAATTTTTTTTTAGTATTTAATGAAAACTATCACACTTACGAAGATAAACGTTATAAACCAATGCATAGTACATTAAACTAGTTTTAATTTGAGTGCAAATAGACATCTGTACGTGAAATAGTTTTTGAGATATAGATTTTTCAAAATAAATTCACTAACTACTGATCTTTCAGTACGTTCCATACAACATGTTTATGAAATGTTGCTTTTAAAAAATCTGTGTCTCGAGAACTATTTAATGTAATAGCTCTATTAGGGTTCATATTTTAGCAAACCTACTTTACTTTAAATGACATTCTCTTAGGTTTTCTTGTGTTATTGCTACATTTTAAAATATAGAGCTCCGAATGAAAAATTAATTTTTAATTATTAATTATGAGAGATTGTTGACCGTGGATGACGTACGAGAAGATGGTTGGGAGTGCGGTCAAAGTGAAACACAAATAAATTGGTGTAACCTATTTAATTGTGCCGACGTTTCGGCTAGAGTTTCTAGCCTTCTTCAGGGCTAAGAACAGAACAAGATAAGAACCACAGTAAGTGTAGAAAATAAAAAAGAAAGTATAAACAGAATAACATAAAATGAATAATTTTACAAAATAGAATTAATAAAAGAAGTGATGAGAGAAGTGGGAAATAAAATGTATACGTAGGTAATTGAAAAAGTCGGTCAAATAACATAATTAAGGAAATAAAGTAAAAATGAAGTTATATAATGCAAAGAAGTATGAACATATTAGTTATTAATAATTTAAAAATAGAAATACGGAAAGAAAAAGAAAATTGAGAGGAAGAAAATATATGTAACATTAATAATTGATAAAAATAGGCAAAATATAAGTAAAGTATAACATAAGAAATGAATAGAAAACAAAAAATTTGAAAACACCAATAATAATATAATGAACATAACTAATAACGTAGGGAAGAAAAATGGATAAAAGTGGAGAAGAGAAGGGATGGTAAAATAAAGAAAGAGGGTAGAAAAAAAGAGAATAAAACGAACCTGTTAGCTTGAAAATCAAACGCCTTATGGATACTGCGCCAATAACGGCCAAACTCTGAATTAAAAAAGCCTTTACAAGAATGACTAAGTGGTTTAAAGAGGAAACGTTACGAGAGGGTAAAAAATAAAAAATAAAAAGTAGAAAATACTAATTTTAGAAAAATTAATTTTTCTTATCGTTTTGAAACAGCCGCCATTTTTTTATCCCCCCTACCTATACTTGGTAGATTCATCAATTTTGACTAGTAATTATACATAGTTTTCATTAAAGTAATCAAAAATTGGGGTGAGATAACTAACTGCCTTTTTTCTCCTCTTGGGCTCTTGTACTTGAGACACTGTAGACGTCCCTCGGAAGGATGGACAGAGCCAGTTCTGCTCTGCATATTACTGGGTTATGTCCATATTTATAGTGTTCCCGAAAACAAATCGTAATGAGTAATTCTTAGGACGTTTATATTTAGCTCCGAGTTTATTCGAGAGTCAACCATGTTTCAGGTCACCATAGTCAAAGTGGAATGAGATAACGGATTCATTTTGGTACGACAGGAAATATGTGGTTTGCAGGATAGATAAAAAAATATTATATAAGGAAATCCACAGCAGTGATGTTTGCCTGTACATACTGACAGAGCTTTTCTCAACATTCCCAAAATCTTAATATATTATAACAACTGATATAATAACCATACTTATTCTTAAGGAAAAAATTATAAGTAATTGAAATTGAAAAAAAACATTTATTCTATAACAGTAAGTGACAATTATTGATACAATTAATAAAGTTTGTTATATATATTGGTACATATTTGTTTTCTTGCGGTTATAAAATATTTCCGGAATATGAGGGCAATTATTGTTTAGTAAAGTTACCAAATGATGTGATAATCCATTATGAATCAAATTCCTGAATTCTTTCAGTATGTTTTCAACAGTAAGTGGTACGTTACTCTATCCACATATTTGTCTAGATGTTCTTAACAGTAAGTATTATTTGGTTAGTCGAGTGTGTTAGAGGAGGTACGTTGTATTCCTGTGTCAAGAATTCATTTCTACACTAAACTACAGGATAGAGTTTATACGTTTTATCGTTTAGAAAAGCTTGAAAGAAATATCAATATAAAACACTATTCGTTCAACTGTTATACTCTTTTTATTAGCTCTTTATGATTTGCTTTTGTATATAAAATTTGTTTATTTCATTTCATTGGATCGCAAAGAAGGCTATAACAACGAAACGAATCCTAGTTGTTAATATTTTATCTGCTTTGTGCTTTGAATTCTGGAAGCTGGTCCAAAGATATATATATATATAAGTTACAGTCAGCTGGTACTTC
>NW_027114719.1:0-1216 GCF_000696795.3 Halyomorpha halys | reverse complement strand
TTATATATATATTTTTTTGGCCAACTCTCATTGGAGTCCTATACTGCCTAACCATGGTTAGGGGTCAAAGTTTTTCATTTTGTAGGACCACCGCTTAATAAAAAAGGCAGCATCCCAGGCCGGATTCGAACCGGCACCGTCAATAGACATCAAATTGGTAAGACTGTGTCTTAACCACTGACCTACGAGTGGCCCCATTAAAATTATTAATTAGTGCTAAAGATTCGGTCAGAATTTGAAGGCTTCAGAAGGTCTAAGAGCAAGAGACAAGTTAATAAATAACCAATGCATAAAAGGATAAAGAGTGATTAGAAAATAATATAATAATATAGATACACATTTAGTATTGAAAAACCTGAATATTGAAGTATTATAAAATTAAGGGAGAGGAAAAAAGATATAATAAAATACACATGAAAATCTTATTAGTAAATATATGTATAAAATGAAAATTATATAAAACAGAGTATTATAAGAAGTGGGAAAAAACGTATATATGAGGAATTAAATATGTAAGAAAAATAACATAATTAAAGAAATAAAAATATAGAGTTATATAATGGAGAAGGAATTATATCCTAAAAATGTTAAAATAAGGCTGTACAATGCCATGATATACTGCTGCGACACCAGGGCTCTGACAGGTTCGCTAAAAAGCACAATCGATGGATTCGAATGGAAAGTCCTCGGTATAATTACAGGAGCAATCTGGGGTCAGAGCCTTAAAACTGGAGGAGAAGAACTAACAGTGAACTGCTGGCAAAGACTGGTCAGTCAATATCTCATGATATGAATGTAAGGAGGTTAAGATGAGTGGGGGCATTTGCTCGAAGCAATCCATTAGGACGGCTATACACAACAATAGAGGTATTCATGATCTTTAGTTTAACATGTTAAAGCGTGTTAAATGGGAAAACTCATGTTAAATGGGAAAAAATTGCCTTCTTTTGCTGTGAAAAAACGAAATAACATGTAACATGGCTAAGAGTCTGTTACTTGGTCTGTTAAATGGAGAATGACGTCACACAATAGACCAGTTGAGCTCGCCACCATTTTTGTTTGTTGTGTCAGGTTAGTTCTTTCGTGTTTGTGCTAGTTATTATTTCATACCCCTGTTATTAAATCACAATTGATAACTTTAATAATACAACGGAGAAAAAAAAACAGAAGAGGTATTAGCAGACCGCCTTGTGTTGGATAGGGAGCGATTTGAATT
>NW_027114718.1:25106-25856 GCF_000696795.3 Halyomorpha halys | reverse complement strand
TAATTATTTATAATGATACTGAGTCGTGAGTCAACCTTGTGGGTTCGGAATCCATCGGTGTCCTTACAGGTTCATAAATTGGGTACTCTTAATTCCGGAAAATTCTGTCGATTTAGATGATTCTGACCAAATCACCTCTTTACAAAACCGTTGGTCTAGTTTCAGTAGTTCATAAAAAGTACAGCAACCCTAACCCCACCCCTCTTTATTGGTATAAATTCTTCTTTTTTATCTATAAATTATCTTTTTGGTATAAATCCTAGGAATCAGTATTTTTTTTTTATTTATTTTTTTTTCATATAAATGTTATATGTTTAATAAAACATGAATATTTAATAGTAGTTATTAACGCTATTATAAATAATATATTAAGCAATTTAGTTCATTTTTTCTAGTTCTTAATGATAAGTAGTATCAGTAATGAATGGTATAACTTTAGTAATTCACCCAATATTTATTTTTTGTTAAATAAACTATTAGTTATAGTAATAAATAATAAAATTTCAATAGCACTTTTTATAAATGACATTTTATTTTAGGTTTGCAGTACTTAATACATTTGTAGTGTTTTAGTAATTCACATATCAGTATTATTTTTTTTATTTTTAAATAAATTATCTCCTCATGTGCTAGCAATAGCGTTTTTTTTATTTAGTTGTTTGTGGTATACAAACAATTCATTTAATAAAATATGAATATTTAATTATTGAAATCAATGGTATTGTAACTAAAATATGCTTATTTATATAA
>NW_027114718.1:10292-23096 GCF_000696795.3 Halyomorpha halys | reverse complement strand
TTTTAAATTTTTGACCTTTAGGCAATCATCATTTTTTAAAAAAGTATAGATCATATAATGAAACAAAATAATAATTATTATAATTTTAGATTAATTATAAACTTGCTTGAAGTAACATTACTAACATGGACTAAGTAACACTACTAATAGAGGATGCTTTTAAGCAGCATTTCTACTTGTTTAGCCTCTGCTCTGATTTTTCAAACATAGATTTTACATATAAACATTACGTGATAACTATCGTAAACTAACAATCCAAATGTTTCCAATTTTACAGAATCATGGGCAATTTACAGGAGGCGGCTGCCGGAACAGCGGCGAGTGCGATATGAACGTGAGTGAAACATTTTAATTTCTAAATTAACAACTATAGTTCCATCAGCTTATATATCTTATTATGAAACTAGGAATAGTATTTTAACATGTATAATTCAGTCGTATTTTTAGGTTTTTATTTGGTCGATTTATATCTCATATAGTTCTGTTAGATCCGAATTATTAATACGGGGATAAGCCCTGGTTTACAATTAATATATTTATTAAATATGATGTAAAAAAATAATAGCTAAATTTTAAACATTTTTTGGAACATGTATTATATTACCATTTTTGCCCGACAAAACAGGAAGAAGAGGCTGCTGATACCTTGTAGATAATTTAAGAACGAGGGTAAGTTGAACCATTTAATTTTATAATCTAGCTCATTAACTATTGAGTGTCTTAATACTTTACTTATAAACTTTCTAAAACAACCTAATATTATTTTACATTGCTTGTTTAGTCTCCGTTCTCATTTTTCGAACATAGATTTTACATATAAACATTACGTGTCAACTGTCGTTATTAAAATGTTTCCAATTTTACATAATTAAGGGTAATTATAAAAAGACGGCTGCTGCAACAGGTACTGCAACAGCAACAGCAGCAAGAGCAGCGGGAGTCATTTGAAGGTGAGTGAAACATTTTAATTTCTAATTCAACAACTACAGTTCCATCAGCTTATATATCCTATTATGAAACTATGAATAGAATTTTAACATGTATAATTCAGTCATAATTTTAGGTTTTTATTTGGTTGATTTCTATCTCATATAGTTCTGTTAGAACCGAATTATTAATACGGGGAGAAGCGCAGGTATACAATTAATATAATTTTTAAATATGTTGTAAAAAAATAATAGTTAAATTTTTATCATTTTTTGGAACCAGTATTGTATTAGCATTTTTACAGGACATTTTATCTGGCGTAGGAGAAAGAGGCTCCTCCTACTTCGAATATAATTTTTCAACTAGGGTAAGTTGAATCATTTAATTTTATAATTTAAAAAAAATCTCGGGACATTAATCATAATTCCTAACCTAAACTAAAAATCCAAATGTTTCCAATTTTAGAGAAGTAAGGGTATTCAGAAAAGGGCACTGCTGGAACATGTACTGCAACAGCAGCAAGTGCAGCGGCGGGAGTCATTTGGAGGTGAGTCAAAAATGTTAATTTATAATTCAACAACTACAGTTCCATCAGCTTATATATCCTATTATGAAACTATGTTTAGTATTTTAACATGTATAATTCAGTCGTATTTTTAGATTTTAATTTGGTTGATTTCTATCTCATCTAGTTTTGTTAATAAAGAATCGAAATCAGTCACTGACTCAACTATATTCGACTTTCGATTTTCAAAAGACAATATTGATGAATGGGTGAGATGCCAAACAGTACAAGTGACAATTATATGAATGAGAATTGTTTTATTTACTTGTGCCACACCCAAATTTACTGTTTAATATTATCAAAATTCTGGTAGCATCAAAAATTAAACAATGATTTTACAATTTTATGTCGATACTGATGCATGAATTCGGTTCAGAAATTCAGGAATAAGAAAAATACCTTTTACTTGTACGATTGCCTTTTCTTCCCTTGGCTACTAACCCATTCATGGTTATATAAGGACAAATAGCTAAAAAGCTATATAAAGGTAATCTAATGTTTAACACACTGTAATCATGCTAACACTAGTTAGCAACTAAACCTGTAATGTCCTTTTTTACAGAAGAATCAACGAAGGGGCTGCTACCGCCCCGACAGCCCGAGGACCATTGGGGGTGCTTCCAGGGAGGGGTGAGTTGGATGGTTTAATTTCTAATCTTATAATAATATAATACCAAGACCTAGCTGGCATTTAATATTATAGTAATATTGGATTACACGCTACAAAATAGGGCCACAGTCACTGATTGGTGTTTCTTCTCATATATTTTAAAATAACTAAAACTAATAGTTTTCTTTTTAATTAAGAGTTGTTATGTAAGTACTTTATATAACCCATTTTAATTTTGTTTCTGTATATTTATGAAGATAATGATCGACATTAACTTTTAAATCTGTTTTTAAATTATACTTTGCTACACCTAGAGGTGGATGCACTATCGTTAATTGTTGTTTTTAAAATAATTTATACATATATTTTTTTTATTACTGAATTTAGATAGTGGGAACTAAGATGGGAAGAATTGATCAGAATGAGGGTAACCATGTTGAAGTTATTAGATGAAATAAATGTTTTTACGTGTGACCTCCATACGGGATGGGTCACCTGGTGTGTGATGGGCCTACTTCTTAGCAGGACATCTTTTTCTTGTGTGGCTAGTAACTGAGTGAGGGCAGAGGTTCCTGGGTAATTTGCTGGGTCTTCCACCAAATTAAATTGAACCTCCCCCCCTATCTTATTCCTCTTAAACCTAAGTCCTCAGGCCCATGGACTGAACACCTTTGTTATTCTTAGAGTAATTTGTCGCTCAATTATTTTTTTTCACTCCTATTCCACCGTGATACTGATTCATATATTTTCATTATTTCAGAAGAAGAAACAAGACCTCCATCTTCTATAGGACGGGTAGAAATAGGAAATTGGTGGAAGGAGGAGATCCAAAAGCCTGTCTTCTACAAGAAACTGATGATTCTTTGAAAAAAACACATTCAATATTATTGAAATATAAAGAATAAAATTATATTTTTAATAACAGTTGTTTATTTTCTAATATTCCTCACATATTTCTTTATACTACTGGTTGTTATTTCTCACATTCTGACAATGTTAAATTTTATAATAATTTGAACACACCACTGGTTGGACGTTTCGATATTTGAGAAAATATCCGTTGAGTGAACAATGAAATGCATTTAGAATGATCAAGTTCTTGGATTTGCCTGTAAATATAAAGAAATGAATGTTTACAAATAAATATATGATAAATATATACTTATTCCATCCTCTTGGTCTTGCTGGGCAACAACGCAGGATAAATCCGTCGGATGATAAATCCGAAACCCTTAAGAAGACAATGATTTTATAAACAATCTGACTCAAGTTAAATTATTAGTAAGGAGAATCTTTAAATCATTGATAAAATTTATTTAGAGAACAACAAACAAGCGGAACATTTTGAAATGCTAACAAAATGTTTCAAAAAACCAGGATTTGAAAAGCTTGACCACTAATTTCGGAATAAATATATATATTTTTAAACACATTCTTTATATTTCCTGTGCACCTAAAAGAGTTCAGCAACAGAACGGTGTTAGTTGTTCTTGTATAAAGCTACCCTCCGATCCACCTATCCTTATACAATTAGTCTTGTAGATTTATCTTAATTCAATTACACAGATTTGTACAATAGTACTTTAGTATTTTTTAATTCCTGTAATATCACTAATAGTCATCCCTATAATGAAAAAAATAAGTAGTATTATTAGCACACTAGTTTCTACACTTGTACTATGAACTAATACTATTAGCTTTCAATATGAAACAGGGTCCAGATGACCTCTACCCTCCTGCCCTTCAGTATACTTTTTAAATATCCACTAACGCTCCTTGATTTCAATTAATAATATTCATTTGACAAATGCTCTCAACTTCAAATTTACAACAAATAATTAGTATATACTATATATAATCTGACCAATTTGGACATACAGGATTGAGCTCTGGGGCTCTCCCAAACCATCAAATTCCTCCCGCATCCAATCCTTGCAATCCAAAATCCTCAGTATAATCCTTGATGCTCCTTATTACGTAACAAATAAACTAATACCATAACAACCCTTTCGTTGTAGATTTGGCCCGAAATATATATGCGTCTTAACACAAAAATATTTCACTTAAAAACGATCCAACTGGTAGGTGGTACAACGGTTTCAACTAATTCAATATTGTAGGCCGTTCGGTGTGCTCATATACCTAAACACTTACAGCAAATCTAGCCTTGACAAATTGAATATTGCAAAAGTTCAGGTTCTTCAGGAAAGGTACACAAATGAGCAACAAAACTATTTATTCAATAATAGAGTCAACTAATAATGTTCCAACATTTTTATGAACCTTAATTACAGATTTTTTTAAAAATATTTATTTATTGCTATTTACAACTGTACATTATAATACATTTAGTAAATCTGATCTTAGTTAAATTGGAGTGTTACAGGCGTGTAGAGAAACTATCCATTGGTAACACTAATGACATTTTACATTAGCTGGTCTCGTGGCCATCTATTTTTCAGGCGACTCGGAGGATTGTCAGGAATGGAAGAGGATGCAAGGTTAGAAACTAGGGGGTTTGAGTGGTTAGGGAGTTTATAATGGAAGGAGTGATATCTGATTCGGGCTAGATCGGTTACACAGGGAACATTAAGGTCTTTAATTACAGATTTTTATTGATCAAATAACAGCCTGTAATATTTTCTTTTCTCTGCTGCACAGGTCAAGATGACTGTTTTTTGGATAAATCCATCATTAAGACACGTCAGATCATTGAATTAGGATAAAATTATATTATAAACAATTTAATTGTACATTGGTAAGACGAGTTTAGTTTAAATCGCAACAGTCATGTTTCAGAAAAACGATAAAATATAAAAATAAAGTTTAAATTTAGTCTCAAAACATTTTTTATTCCTTTCTAAGTCCGACGTTTTGTCCGGCACAACTAATGTCTCCACTAATTCATTGAATACAATTTTTAATCGCGATAAATAAATATTATTACTTTTTTACAGCAAATGTAAGAAATATTTGTAGATCGTGCCAAAGTGAAACGGTTCAGACAAATTTTACTCAAACTGAGGCAATAAATTTTACAAACTTGAACAATGTGTTTTATATCTCTCCTGCTCTAATTTTGTATTTTATGATAACTGCCAACAAAGGTCGCCTTAAACCTGACAGACGTCTGTCATAGTAATACTATCAGGAAAATGAGATAGTTCTGGCCTCTATATTATATACATTATATACAATCTTCTCTTGCTGGATGGCATTTTAAGATAAGATACTTTGTCCCTTGAAGGCGAGTTAACAGAGGTGGCATAACATTCCGACTGGAAATTGTTATCATTTCAACTATCTTTTATATAACCAGCAAAGTATAACAATAGTGGTCCAATCCCAAGATAACAATTGTCAGTGCAAAAATAACAAATAAAAAAAAAAAATATTTGTTTGTAAAACGTTAAATTATACGGGCATATTTAAAATCTTTCCAGAAACATAACAAATAATTGAATATACACAATTGGACTAAAGGAAAATTAAAACAAAATAAAGGTAATTTACAGAAGATTAGTAGTGATAGAACGATAACAATATACAGACTAGTACAAATATATTAATGGCATTAATATGACCACTAAGTGGTGTATTTAATTATTAATTTTATAAAAAATTAGTTAATTTTTATTTCAGCAATAGAGAACAAACTGCAATAGAATAACTGTAGTAAGTAATGTATTTATTGTAATAGTTATTAATCATAAATCATGTAGTTTTTTAATATATTGATGTCATTAGTTTGTAGTAGTCAATATATTATTATTATTCTATCAATATAATATAAGAACGTAAATTTTAGAAAAAAAAAAAACAAATTCAAAATTAGTTGTAATAAAGTTACAAGGTTAAACTATAATTTTCCAATTCTAACACAATTTCGAAAATACAAAATAAATTATTTTAACACAAGTTAATCAATAAATTTATTTATATAATCAGCAATTAAAAAAAACGGAATAATTTAAAAAAAATTAAAAAGGCAACCTTTTTGGCATTTATTTTTATTACTTATAATTTTCGAACTCTGTCAACCTTTTTCTGATTTGGTAATAACATTGGCAGTTGGTTAATGTTAATTTGTTGGTAACGTTAATTTTCTAACCTCCATTTCTACTCGAGCGCAACTGACTAAGGAATTTCAAATGAAGTTTTTTACGAGTTCAGATATTAAATCAGATTTTAAGAAATGCCATCATCGAAACTAATGTTAAATATTAATTTTTGATTTTGCTAAATTTAAGGACTTATTGAAAATATTTATTTATACAATATTTGCATTCAGAGACTGACCCAACACAGGTAGCGCCATATATCATCAACAAATTTATCTCTAAAATCATCGTTTATATGGTAGTGATAGTTGTAGACAATTTGAAAATTAAAAGTCTTAAATATTTATGAATTTTTAAAAATAGGTTGTGTTTAACTTATAATTAATGACCTGGGCAGAATAGCCTGTAAAACAAATTTTAAAATTTGATGTGAGGTGAGAGATGTAATAAAAAGTGTTGAGACTATACAAGGATACAATTTTGATTTATTTAATAATTAAATTATATAAAACTGTTAAGATTATCAGGTATATAACGCAGTTGGAATAGTTACAAATAAATAAATCTTTATTGTTGATTAAAGGGACAATAATTCAGGAAACATTTAAAAGAGCATAGCAACTAACAGAAAACAATAAATATGAAGATGAAGGAAAATTCCATCGCATTCAGAGTGAAGATCACCTTTATTTTTTCCGACCTAAGTTCCACCTAATACGATCCTCTTTGCCTTAAAACCTATGTATCATATACAACATATACTTTGAAATATTAGTAATGTCATGAAGAACCCCATATAATATGAAATACTTTGAAAAATAAATTTCTGCTATTTACCGAAAAACAGTTAAGCTTCGCTGCTTTTAGAAGGCACATTGCCTGAAAATCACACTTCATAAACAAAATCTTAGGTGGTGCGCGCATCACGAACCTTCCCGATAAAATTAGTTTTGTACGTTTTGAAACAGATAACAGATAACAAATGTGTTTAACCTATACCGAATGGTACTGATTATTCTCAATTGGAATTTTTTTTATTTGAATGTAAAAAAAACTAAAATATTTTTTTTTTGGATATTAACTACAATACATGTTCTTCATCTTTGTTTTGAGGTCTACTGAATCCAAAAAACTAATCTGAGAAAATCATTTGTGTGAACAACTAAGCTTAAAAACGAAAAGTGGTTCGAAATTAAAATAACATATATTACCTTGGATGAGACAGTAACTAGGTGTGTCACTCAATAAAATAGATTCTTCATATTTCATTGTTTTTCTAGAAATCGACTGTAAGGAATTTGATTAACTCGCCGTACCAATGCACGATCAAATGTGATTTAGATTTTACCCTCATTAAAATAGTTTGACAGGATTTTTGTTAAAATAGTTAAATTTGGATTTTCCAAAAAATCTTCCCCTAATGTCCTTTAATTTCTTTTTTTTTTAAATAATTAACCAATTTCTATAGTTAGCAATAATAAACAATGGATATATACACTATATATAAATAATTTAATGATCGCTTGAAAGAGAAAAAACGAAAAATAATGATTGGGAACACCATAGCCAAGAACAACCGGTCTCTCCCGATCCCATTTGTATTTATTCGGTTTCGTTATCATTTGTTAAATTGTTGTATTATTTACTGGAACAAAGTTAATATTCGATATTCCACCTCGAGGAAACCTAAAATGCGAATCTTTATAGCATCAAAATGTTTTTCATTAAAAAAAAGTTTAAAACATTATTTATTTTATTTAGGACATAAATGTCGAAATTAAATTTAAAAAATAACCTCTCATTTTGAGTTCAGTTGCTATTGATAAACAATGGAAACAAATTAAAATATTAAAAAAACTGTTTATCATATGATATACAAAGTATATTTTAAATTATTGGGTTTGTAATAGAATAATGACACATACCTTAAAATCTGAAACGTTTTAAAAAATAATGATTTATTATTTTTTATTTTTAGTGATATTTTATTTTAAAAAATAAGCTTCTTTCATTGTTGCTAGTGATAAACAATGAATTTAAATAAAACATGAATGAGCTTCCATGGTTGTTGTGTCAATAGGCAGATTTTACATTCACTTAACTATATATGAAACAAATTTTCATTCTGAATAATAAAGAAATGTCTGTTTAGAATTTATTTATGGGATAAAAAAATATATACTTATTTATATTTTCTTAACCAAAACCTTTTTCATGGTCAAATCAAAAATATTATCTTCAGCTTGTATTACAAGAGCCCAAGAAGAAGAGAAAGGTAGTTTTCCACTAAGGAACTAAAGAGGAAAAACAGCTAGGATTCTAAAAAAAATCCGAAACCGACATTTTTCTTCTAATCGCATTTCTAATTACTCGGCCTCGTTAAACTGATCTATCCATGGCTGGAATGAGTTAATATAAGCTAATTATACCTCGAGGAACCCGAAGACACGAGTCTTTATTGCATCAACATGTTTTTCATTAAAACAAAACAAATTCCTTCAGAAACATAAAATACTTTAGTGACTAAGAATTTTCTAATTTCCATGGTTGTTGTGTCAATAGCTAGATGTTACTTTCCTTAGCTACATCTGAAGGATTTTTTCATTCTGAATTAAAAAGTAACTAATTTTTTATAAAATTAATAATTAAATACACCGCATAGTGGTCATATTAATGCCATTAATATATTTGTACTACTCTGTATATTATTATCATTCTATCATTAGAAATCTTCTGTAAATTACCTTTGTTTTGGTTTAATTTTTTTTTTAGTCCAATTTTGTATATTTAATTATTTTCCCATCCTTGAAAAATTTCAATTTTTTTTTAGTTCTAGTAGTATCAATAAGAGTTCTAGAGTTCTCGCTTATTTATAGGAAGAGTTCTGATGTTTAAAAGACCGGTATAATACCGGTCAAATGCCCGCGCGTAAAATACGTATTTTGTGAAACTTTAACACCGTATATCTATTTTCCTGGCAACATTACGGATTTATTTAATAAGGATAATTTTTAGAACTCTTGGGGGGCCAACAGAACTCGCAAAAAACGAAAAAAAAATTTTCCAAAAATTTTTGATCACAAATTTTTAACCAGCGAAATCGTATAAATTTAAAATTTTTAGAGTTCTAGTATCCCCTACATAAAATTCAAAGTTCCTAATAAAAAAAAGAATTATTTATGTTGTTTAATATAAATAGATACCAATTAATCATTACGCAAGATTTTTGTGCAACTTCGCAGCCATTTATCTTTTTTGAATGCTTAGCGCCTTTTTGAAGGAGGCAATTGAGGAGAGGAAGAGGGAAGAAGAAGAGAGGGAGCGGCGGGAGGCTAAGACCGCAGCGGCAGTGCTTGTGGAGTTCTGGGAAGATAGGCCTCTATCAATATAAATATAGTACCAATACTGTTTATTGTGTATTCATAATATTATAAGGTTAGCAGGTTGGTCATTCCACTAGGAAATCTAGTCTGGAAAAGATTAAAAATGTCATTGCCTAAGGAGTCCACCCAGCGATGAAATGTGGGTTCAGCAGTTATGTTGGAGGCCCTCTGTCTGATCGAAGCAATGGAAGAGATGGAAAAGAGAAGAAGAAGAGAGGGAGCAGCGGGAGGCTGAGACCGCAACGGCAGCACTTGTGGAGTTCTGGGAAGGTAGGCCTCTATGAATATAATTATTGTTCCAGTACTGTTTATTGAGTCATAATAATATTATAAGGTTAGCAAATTGGTCATTCCAATAGGAGATCTAGTATGGAAAAGATTAAAAATGTCGTTGCCTCAGGAGTCCGCCATACGAGGCAATGAGGAGGGACCAGGAGTCCTGTTGAAGCCTTCGGACTGGTCGAGGCAATTGAGGAGAGGAAGAGGGAAGAAGTAGAGAGGGAGCGGTGGTAGGCTAAGACCGAACCGGAAGCGCTTGTGGAGTTCTGGGAAGGTAGGCCTCTATAAATTTAAATATAGTACCAATACTGTTTATTGTACTTGTAAAGTACAGACATGGGCTTGCCAGTTGGTCATTCCGCTAGGAATTCTCGGTTGCAAAAAATCAAACATGACATTGCCGGAGGAGTCCGCCCATCGAGGTATTGAGGAGGGTCCAGTAGTCCTGTTGGAGGCCCTCTGTCTGCTGGAAGCAATGGAGCAAATGCAAAAGAGGAAGAGGGAAGAAGAAAAAGAAGAAGAGAGGAAGAGGGAAAAAGAAGAGAGGGAGCGGCGGCAGCCCTTGTGGATTTTTAGCGAGCTAGGCCTCTTTCAATATAATTATTGTATCAGTACTGTTTATTGTGTAATAATATATTATAAGGTTAGCAAATTGGTCATTCTACTAGGAGATCTAGTATGGAAAAGATTAACAATGACGTTGCCCAAAGAGTCCTTCCAGCGAGGAAATGTGGGTCCAGCAGTTACGTTGGAGGCCCTCTGTCTGATCGAAGCAATGGCGTAGACGGAAAAGAGAAAGAGGGAAGAAGAAAAGAGGGAGAGTCCTGTTGAAGCCGTCGGACTGGTCAAGGCAATTGAGGAGAGGAAGAGGAAAGAAGCAGAGAGTGAGCGGCGGGAGACTGAGACCGCAGCGGCAGCCCTTGTGCAATTGTGGCAAGGTAGGCCTCTATCAATATAATTATTGTACCAATACTGTTTATTGTACTTGTAAAGTACAGACATGGGCTTGCCAGTTGGTCATTCCGCTAGGAATTCTCGGTTGCAAAAAATCAAACATGACATTGCCGGAGGAGTCCGCCCATCGAGGTATTGAGGAGGGTCCAGCAGTCCTGTTGGATGCCATCTGTCTGCTGGAAGCAATGGAGGATATGCAAAAGAGGAAGAGGGAAGAAGAAGAGAGGGAGCGGCGGGAAGCAGAGTCCGCAGCGGCAGCCCTAGTGGAGTTGTGGAGAGGTAGGCCTCTATCAATATAATTATTGTACCAATAATGTTTATTGTGTAATAATAATATTATAAGGTTAAGAGCTAAGGGCTTCAAGACAAAACTTAATTTATGCTTCTGTATTGATAAAATTTAATTATTTGAAACTACTTACTAATAATTTTACAATTTTGTCGTTATCAAATGTAAATCTTGTTCAGACACAGGTAGATAGCAAATAATCTCTTATTCCAAAAATTGGCACTTGCCCACTTTGCCTTCCCATCCAGTCGTATCGATATTATCCTCTAGAAAAGGTGTGGCCAGCAAGTAGATCGCTCCCAATGTCTGTGGTGCAATTCCGTGTACCGTGAACTTTGAAGCGATTGGAGAAGACTATGCTTTCTCGTAATATTTTAATGCATTCTTAGAATTTTCGAAGGTCATGAATTTCTACAAAGTAGATCTTATATACTGAAGAGTTGACCACCCCTGCTCTAGAACAACTATACTTGCAGATTAGGGCTATTGGAGAAATATCGATATTTGTTGAGAAAGATACCGACATTTTTCTCTTTTCGTTATAATTCAATCTATAATATTGATCTTCGTTCATCCTATTTTATTTCAACAACTCAATTTTTTTTTTCAATATTTTATAATAATTATCATAATTTTAGATTAATTATAAACATTCTTAAACTAACATTACTTACATAGTACACAATTACTTGCATGATACAACATTATTACATGAAATTTTATTGAAACTAGAATTCAAAGCGTGTTTAAACTATTATATTTCATTTTATAGTTTAAATAAACTTAAGATTAAATTTGTTTGCATCTTAATATTTTCGTCACTCTACTAAATTTTGTTTATAATACCGTATTATTACTACCTCGAATATAATTTTAAGACAAGGGTATGTTGAATAATTTAGTTTTATAATCTAAAAATTAAACTTTCAACATTAATTATATTTCCTATAATTAAGTTATTTGAATAATCCATTTCTAAGACAGCAGATAATAACTAAGCTCATTAACTATTATGTTTCTTAAACTTAGAAACTTTCTAAAACAGCATAATATTATTTTACATCGATTTTTTAGTCTCTGCCCTCATTTTTCAAAAAAATATTTTACATATTATCATTACATGTTAACTATCGTAAACTAACAATCCAAATGTTTGCAATTTTACAGAATCATGGGCAATGTAAAGAAAGCGGCTGCTGGAACAGAGCCTCCAACAACAGCAAGTGCAGCGGCGGGAGGCATTTGGAGGTGAGTCGAACATTTTACTTTCTAATGATTGGAGAAGCTTGTCGGGGGGTGCGGTCAGCAAAGAACAACATAAATAAATAAAACCATATTTATTTTATGCTGACGTTTCGACCTGAGTTTCAGGTCTTCATCAGGGGTTATGGCGTAGAAGGTAGGCTAGCAACTGGATTATTTTCTAATTTAACAACTACAGTTCCATCAGATTTTACATCTTATTAGGAAACTATCAATAGAATTTTAACATATATAATACAGTCGTATTTTTAGGTTTTTATTTGGTCGATTTCTATCTGATACAGCTCTGTTACATCCGAATTATTAATACGGGGATAAACCCGGGTATAGAATTAATATATTTTTAAATATGATGAAAAAAAATAATAGCTAAATTTTAAACATTTTTTGGAACCAGTATTATATTAGCATTTTTACAGGACATTTTATCTGGCGTAGGAGAAAGAGGTTGCTCCTACTTCGAATATAATTTT
>NW_027114718.1:5222-9482 GCF_000696795.3 Halyomorpha halys | reverse complement strand
ATATAATATTATACTTTTATTCTCAGGGCGGGTTTTTAGGCAATCAGTACAGACAATTAACTACTAATAACACTTAAACTAACTTATTAGCTATAGTACAAATGTATTAAATTCTAGAACAAAGCTAACCAATTACATAATCTTATTTTGATGTCTTCTTTTCCAAAATACTATGTCTAACTCTCAACAATGGCTTCCAATCCTCCCACTTCCAGCCGACGGACGTCCTCTCACCGGGAAATCCAAACCAAGAGACCCTTATTCTTCTTGGGTGACTCTTTGATGTCCTCTTTTTCAAGATGTCCACCCTTGGGCAACAAAAGAGATGATGAGGACATCCTCATCCAGGAAACATCATTCCCCGCCGGCGCCTAAGCAACAAATTATCAAAAACCATGTTTCCTTCCTTTCCCTTCTCCCGTTGTTAGTTCTCAATATAATATATTTTAAGAGAGTTTTTTTTTATTATTATTTTTTTCCTTTTTTTATTTTATTTTATTTTTTTTTAATTTATTTTAGTATGTATGAGATCATTCATCACTATTACCTATTGCCCACAACTGTGTGGCAGATTGTAATATCTATCAATAAATAAATCTATCAATCAATAGCAACAGTTCTCAACATCGATTGTAGTACTACGGTTTTGAGTTTTTTCCTGTGATTTTCTTTATGAACATTATTCTTTAACATTTATTTTTGATTCCTCTTTTTCTACTACAATTATGATGGGAAGTTAAATAAAGTTTTTAGAACATTTGAATCTGCTCAACATGGCCGCTTTCAACGGACTTTTTGAAGGACATGAATAAAAACATATTAAAAACCCTTTATACATCAAAATTCATTATTCACTCAAAAAGACCGTATTACAATAATTTATAAAATCATAAATATTTCAGTACCCGATAGTGCAGACGACCAGTGTATATGCTCTGGAGAAGAAGGCTTCTTCAAACAGATCTTAATAAGGGATGAAAACCAGCCACTGACTTAATATTCTGATGGACATATTATGAATATTATGTAATAGTATGGGATAGAGCCCAAAAAGTTCACCATTTTTCCTTCTTGGCCAATTACCATTCTCGCATACGGGCCCTAAGATTCGCCTCAGAATTACTCTTTCAAACCTGTCTAGCAGGTTAATACTTTTATTGCTTAGCGTTCAAGGTTCTCCACCGTATGTGATGAATGGCCTTAACAACGTTTTGTACAGGGTGAACTTGATGGTATGGCTAACAACTTTCCTTTTGATTAACCTTACAATGGAGAAATAAGCTGTATTTCCAGCAGCAATTCTGCTTTTAACTTCTTCTTCATCCTGGTTCTCACTGATAATAGAGCCAAGGTAAGAAAAACTTCTTAGCACTTCGAAATTATAGGGGCCCATTACAAGGCGACGCTGCCTCTGGTCCAGAGGCTTCTTACCCAACAGCATAATCTTGGTTTCTTCCCCATTAATATGCAGACCTATCCTTTTCGCTTCAAAGCACTCCTAGTGCTCTGCAGGAATCTACCGATGATGACGACGTCGTCTGCATAGGCCAGAACTTGGGTCATCTTTGTGAATACTGTTCCTTCCTGATTTATTCCTGCTCTATTTATGATGGCTTGTAAAGCGATATTAAATAGGAGAGGAGCTATTGGGTCACCCTATCTTAGGCCACATTTCACTTCAAAAGGCTCTGATAATCCACAGGATTTTACTTGGCAGGTTGTGCTCACCATTGTTCATTTTACTAATCGGGTGAGTTTACTAGGAAGCCCCAGTTCATGCATAGCCATTATGAGCTCACTCCTTACGATTGTATCATAGGCAGCCCGAAAATCAATGAATAGCATCCAAGTTGTCTGCTGATGTTCCTTCATCTTCTCAGAGATTTGCCTCAGGGCGAAGATTTGATCAATAGTAGACCTACTGAACTGGAACCCACCTTGATAATCACCCAGTTTCCATTCAACATACGGAAGGAGCCTATTACGGGGGGATATGAAAACAAATTTATATGCAGAGCTAAGCAAACTAATCCCTCAAAGTCGCTGCATATCGTTGAAACCCCCGTCCTCTTGTATATAGGCACTGCTACCGCCTCATTCCACTCCTTGGGTATGGTTTCCTCTTCCCATATCTGAGCTATCAGATCCTATAGTTTCCTGGCGACTTCATGATGCCACCCTACACCCAAATTTACTGTTTAATATTATCAAAATTGTGATAGCATCAATAATTAAACAATGATTTTACAATTTTATGTCGATACTGAAGCATGAATTGGGTTCAGAAATTTAGGAATAAGAAAAATACCTTTTACTTGTACGATTGCCACTTCTTCCTTTGGCTTCTAACCCAATAATGTTTATATAAGATCCTAGGTTTATGACAAAAACAAGAGGACAAATAGCTAAAAAAACTATATAAAGATAATCCAATGTTCAACACACTGTAATCTTGCTAATACTAATCCAGGGTAAACCTGAAATGTTCCAACAGGAAATGTGTTCAATGTCATAGATATTTATAATTTAGTAACATGTAAATATTAAATAATATAATATAACAAAAAATATACATTTATATAATTAAATATATTACATAAACTTATAAATGTTTCAGTACCAATGATTGCAAGGGGCTAGGAGAAATCTTTTTGGAAGAGCTCTTGAAAGGAAAGAAAATTAGCCACTGACTTGATGTTCTGCCGACATTATGATACTGAGTATATGAAATATTCGATATGTTAATATAATCAAATATTGCCAAGAATATTCTGTAATTTGTTTCTTAATATAAATTTAATAATAATCCAAAATGAGTAATTCATTCATTTCCATTGTAGTTGATTTCAAGTTATCATTATTTCAATCTTTAAGATACTTAATTAACTACACAATTCAACAAAATAAAATAAAAAAGAATGGTAAGATGAAAAAAGAATTGCTGTTTACAAAACATATCTGTGGTACATGCACTTAATGACTCGAAACTTAGGAAAAATAGATATTAATCTTGAAAAAGTGTCATAGTTATGTTTACCATTAATTGATGATTATTAAAATCATGTATTTCTGAAATTAAGGAAGATCAGAAAATGGCCGATTGTTAAAGACTTTAAGAACTTGTTAATGAAAAGAGGTTCCCATTCATAACAACATTCTAGATGTTCAAAGTATGCATCTAGGTAATTTTTAGCTTTAATATTTAAAACTTATAGGAGCTATTATGCAAACATTAAAAATACATTTGAAAAAGAAGATTTTTGTATATTGCAGTTTACAATAAAACTTCCTTTTAAAATAATGCATTGAATTCCCTTAAAAAAAAAAAAGTTATCATGGTTTAGTTCATTATATATAACTCTGTAGTATTTGATCATAAAAAAACATAAAACATTCAATAATGTGTACTATGTAAAAAAAATACAAAAGGGAATGAGAACTAGCAGTGAAAGTTTTCAAATCAATCGGACACAAAATAAATTAGTTGTGTGGATCCAATTAATATCATTATTTTTTAATAAAAATAATCTGAAGAATAAATTTTAAAATTAGAACTAAAGCAGTGGTGATTTCCTGAAACATTGAAGTGGGTTACTGGACACTAGATTTTATACTTGTTTTTAGTCATAAAATAAAAGTGGAGTAAAGTAATAAACAATTACTACAAAAAGAAATTTGTCTTGATTGGAACGCGTCTACACAACACATGGCACAGAACCAGCTCGGCAGAGAGGTTTCTTTTGTGTTTGTCATAACTCTAGTTTCATATAAGTCAAAAACTGAGAGGCGCAAGATAACTAAATTTTTGAGTATCCAATAATGAATTTTGGAAAGCGTCTTCTTTTCGGTCAGTAGTGGGCAGAAGAGCCTGAACCGTTGTTCAAATGTAAAAAAGGATAAATTAAAGAATAAAAGAAGATTAAAAAAAATATAATAAAGTTTAGTAAATTAACTCTTTGGGACTTAGTTCTAACAGGGCAACTAATTATTCATATTTATTTTTATATTGAAATAAACCGTTTCCTTATCCACCCAGGCCATCATCCTGCAATTCATACAAATTGGATGAGTAATGATAACTTAGTGAATGAATGTTAAAACATGATGATTAATACATTGAACACCAAAGACTCATAACAAACAGGAATCATACAATTTTATAAGTTGAAAGGAATATGATTGACGCATAAAGTTGATAAAGACTGCATCTCCCTTACATATCGAAACATTTTGAACATAATAAAATCCACATAATACTTT
>NW_027114718.1:0-4462 GCF_000696795.3 Halyomorpha halys | reverse complement strand
ATTTTTCTTATTATATCTTACTTTTTTACATTTTATACCCCTGTTATTTTACACTTATGTTTTTGTTTTGTTTTGTTTTTTTCTCTTCTTTTTTTTTTCTCCTTTTGTAACTATGTGTTTGTATCTTTTTTAGCCCTGACGAAGCCCTGCAACGTGGGCCGAAACGTTGGCTCAATAAAATAGTATAATTCTACTATTTGAGTTTTTTTGACCGCACCCGGACCATATAACTTTCATCTTTATAAAATTATAACATTGACCGTGTGAATCAATTTTATAAGTTATATTATATCTTACATAATATCATACATACATAATAGCTAATAATATCATACATGAAACAAATTTCCCTAATAAAGAACCGCAGTAAAACTAATTGTTAGTACTACTCTTTAAAATTGATGTCAAACGCTTGCACACAGCTACTGGAAGCTGGTGTAGTTCAAGGTTGTCATAATTGAAAACTTACCCACTATTATTCTAAATATATATTTCGATATTTGAGAAAATATCTGTTGAGTGAACAATGAAATATATTTAGAATGATCAAATATTTGCATGAGAATCAATAGTGTTAATTTTCAACCAAGTATTAATATTGCTTTTGCTATTATGATAAAAAGAGACGTAGTGTATGAGTATGGAAGTATGTGGTAAGCATACAAAGAAGTATGTTAGTTTTAATATATTCATAAGAGAACTCTGGAATCATCGGTTGAAACAGTTAATAAACTTAGTAACAAGTTTCTATCTAAGTCCACAAATTATCCTAATTAGTCAATTATTCACGTTAAATTAAAAATTAAAATTATTTATCACCGTCAACCTTCTTTGTTAAAATTTGTTTTTACAGCCAATGTAAGAAATATTTGCAGATCGTAAAACGTTGGGCTAACGATATTCTCAAAGTTTACCTTGAAAGGGTAGCTTAAAACATAAATATGCACTTCGGGCCAATGTGAAACGGTTCAGACAAATTTGAATCTACCTGAGGCAATAAATTTTACAAATTTGAACAATGGGTTTTATGTCTCCTCTGCTCTAATTCTGCATTTTATGATCACTGCCAACTAAGGTCACCTTAAATGTGATATACAGCTGTCATAGTAATACTACCAGGAAAATGAGATAGTGCTGGCCACTACACTGATGGTGGCCCTAACATTGCTATAATTTTTTTTTCTAACCTACTAATTTATTTATTTTTAAAACATATACAAATGAAACTTCTATCCTAATCTATATATATATATACAAGCATTATATACAATCTTCTCTTGCCGGATGGCATTAAAAGATAAGATAGGAGAAGATGGTCAGGGGGTGTGGTCAGCAAAGAAACAACATAAATAAACAAAAAAAATATTTATTTATTTAATATTTATTTACTGGAATAAATAAATATTTTTTTGTTTATTTATGTTGTTTCTTTTGCTGACCGCACCCCCCGACCATCTTCTCCAATCAGTAATCTACAGTCAACTATATACACCTCATTAAAGATAAGATACTTTGTCCGCTGAAGGCGGGTTAATAAAGGTGGCATAACATACCGGCTAAAAATTGTTATCAGTTCAACATTCTTTTATATATCCAGCAAAGCATAACAATTAGTGATCTAATCCCAAGATAATATTTATCAGTCGGTGCAAAAATAACAAATAAAAAACAAGAAAACATTTGTGCCAAAACTTTTAATTATACGGGCATATTTTAAATTCTTTCCAGAAACATAAAAAATAATTATATATACAAAATTGGACTAAAAAAAAAATTAAACCAAAATAAAGGTAATTTACAGAAGAGAACTAGTGATAGAATGATTATAATATACAGACTAGTACAAATATATTAATGGCATTAATATTAACACTAAGTGGTGTATTTAATTATTAATTTTATAAAAAATTAGATAATTTTTATTTCAGCAATGGAGAACAAACTGCAATAGATTAACCGTAGTAAGTAATGTATTAATTTTAATAGTTATTAATCTTAAATCATACTATGTACATGTAAATTTTTAATATAATGATGATGTCATTAGTTTGTAATAGTAAATATATTATTATTATTCTATCATATTATATAAGAACGCAAATTTTAGAGAAAAAAAATTCAAAATTAGTAGTAGTGTACTTAAAAGGTTAATTAGATTAAAAGTTAGGAAGATCATCTACTTATTATAAAACTAAGATTAAACTATAATTTTCCGATTCTCAACACAATTTCGAAAATACAAAATAAATTATTTTAACATAAGTTAATCAATGATTTTTAAAAAAAAAATATTTATATAATTAGCAATTTAAAAAAAACGGAATAAGTAAAAAAAAAGTAAAAAAGCAACCTTTTTGACATTTTTTTTTATTGCTTAAAATTTTCGAACTCTGTGAACCTTTTTCTGATTCGGTTAATGTTAACATTGGCATTTGGTTAATGTTAATTTGTTGGTAACGTTAATTTTCTAACCTCCATTTCTACACAAGCACACCTGACTAAGGAATTTCAAATGAAGTTTTTTACGAGTTTAGATATTAAATCAGATTTTAAGAAATGCCATCATCGAAACTAATGTTATATATTAATTTTCGATTTTGCTAAATTTAAGGACTTATTGCAAATATTTATTTATACAATATTTGCATCCAGAGACTGACCCAACAACACAAGTAGCATGTATTTCCAAATATATCACCATAACATAAATAAATTAATCCCTAAAATCATTATTTTATTTTTGGATGTAATTTAAATTGTTTGAAAATAATAATGATAATTTAAAATTGAGTACAAGTCGGAAATAACAATATAAAATGAAAACAACATTAAAATTTAAAATTAAAATTGTTAACAACTATCTACAGAAGTAGTATTATTAATATTCAATAGCTAAAACTTTGTCAAATTAACTAAATATAAACTCCAAGTTATTTCGTAAAAATCATTATGTTAAATTATAATAGGAGACATTATTAATCTTGTTACATAACAAGCTATATGTTATTGGCTATGAAATAAAAATGTATATTTCCTCATATCAATTGTTTCATTTTTGAAAATTATTCAAGAAGATAAATTAGATATCATGTTAGGTAACTAAAATAATTTGACAACGAAGAAATAAAATAGTACAATTTACTAATATTATCAATTGTTTTTTATTTTGTTTTAAACTGTTTAAGAAGATATATGACAATTTTTTATTTAGATATATTGAAAATCACTTATTACTTGTCTATATATTATTTTAAAAAGAGGAAATTAATTATCCCACATTTTACCAGGCGTCATATCACATCCCCTCCCCTCCCGATGGGGCTGTTTAAAGTTTTTAAGAGCTGTTCCCATTGGTCGGACCCAGGTAGCTAGGTCATACCCGCAGTTGTGAAGTACAGACAAGGGTTTGCGAGATGGTCCATTCCGCTAGCAGATCTAGTTTGGAAAGCTTTAAAATGTCATTGCTGCAGGAGTCCGTCCAGCGTGGAAATGAGGGGGGTTCAGCAGACCTGTTGGACGCCCTCTGTCTGCTTGAAGCTATGGAGTAAATGGAAAAAAGTAGTAGGGAAGAAGAAGAGAGGAGGAGGAAAAAAGAAGCGAGGGAGTGGCGGGAAGCAGAATCTGCAGCGGCAGCCCTTGTGGATTATTGGCGAGGTAGGCCTCTATCAATATAATTATTGTACCAATAATGTTTATTGTGTAATAATCCCCTCCCGATGGGGCAGTTTAAAGTTTTCAAGAGCTGTTCCCATAGGTCGGAACCAGGTAGATGAGTCATACCCGTAGTTGTAAAGTACAGGCAAGGGTTTGCGAGTTAGTCATTCGGATTGGAGATCTAGTCTGGAAAAGATTAACGATGCCGTTGCCCGAGGAGTATGCCAAGCGAGGCAATGAGGTACCAGCAGTCCTATTTATGGACGTCGTACTGGTCCAGGAGATAGAGAAGAGGAAGAAGGAAGAAGAGAGGGAGCAGCAGGAGGTTGAGACCACAGCAGCAGCCCTTGTGCAGTTGTGTCAAGGTAGGCCTCTATCAATATAATTATTGTACCAATACTGTTTATTTTGTAATAATAATATTATAAGGATAGCAAGTTGGTCATTCCACTAGGAGTTCTAGTTTGAGAAAGATTAAAGATGTCGTTGCCCGAGGAATATGCCAAGTGAAGTAATGATGAGGGTCCAGCTATAATGATTATGGCCGTCGGACTGGTCGAGGAGATGGAAAAGAAGAACAGCGGAGGCGACTAGAGGTAGAGTCCGCAGCAGCAGCCCTTGTGCAGTTGTGGCTAGGTAGCCCTCTATCAATATAATTATTGTACCTATACTGTTTATTGTGTAATAATAATATTATAAGGTTAGCAAGTTGGTCATTCCACTAGGAGTTCTAGTTTGAGAAAGATTAAAGATGTTATTTCCCGAGGAATATGCCAAGCGAAGCAATGATGAGGGTCCAGCTATAATG
>NW_027114717.1:1113250-1115614 GCF_000696795.3 Halyomorpha halys | reverse complement strand
CCCAGAATCGGCCTTTCCTCCCTACTCATATTCCATTCATCTATGCACACGGTCAATCAATAATCTTCCAGTAAACTATTTAATATATATGTATATGTAGTCGACCGTAAAAATTTAAATATTAGAAGATAGTCAGGGTTGCGGTCGAAAATTGAACAGCTTATAACTATTTTAATGTCCAACGTTTAATAATTTTCTCAGCGCATATTATACCTGGTAAGAGAAAGTCTTCCACTAGGGCTCTCAGTTCATGTAATATTTATTGGTCCTCCGGGCCGGATATTGTTTAAATTATTAATTCTTTGGTTGGTCCTCCGGTTAAAATATTTCTGGGTTGTTCAGAGTCGACATAATCATTTTTATATTGATATTTATTTATATATGTATTATATATTTTTGTCTAAATTTTCTTGTAATCTTCATACCACTCATCTAAATATTTTCAAATTTTTTAAAAATTCATTTTGTATTAGTATTAAAAATGGAGTCTCTTTCTAACGATAAAATCGCCCAATACACTACTCTTAAAACTAAACTTCAGAGCTTAAGCCCCAAAATCAAGGCCATAAGAGAACAAGGGCGGTCTATCACAATTGATTCTTCACAATTATTTTTATTTAAGGGAATGAAAAAATAATTAAAACCCTGTTTTGATTAAGAGGAAAGTTTTTCACTGAGGCTCTCAGTTGAGGTAACATATAACATTTATAAAACTTTTATATTTTAAAATTTAATGTTTGATTTATGTTCATATTTTAAGTAGTGTTAGTTTATATATTTATATTTTTTATGGCTATGAAGTCTGAGGAATGGCATTATTTACAAAAAAGAAAAATTACAATATTTCCAAAATAAAGTCGTAAGAATTGCAGTTGGTGTTCCTTGGTTTGTAAGAAATAGCCAATTGCATCGGAAATTACAAACAGAGACAATAGAGGATTACATAAAAAAAAGGTTCTTGAAGTTCCACTCCCAGTTACCTTCTGTTAAAGAAGCAGTGAACTACAATTTGGGAAACCCAACCACAACTCGAAGATTGGAGTCCAAGCTCCTGCAGGACATCCTGTTCTAAATTCTATATTAATCAGTTCTGTTATTGCTACTTTAAAATTTTATTTTATTTTAATTTCTTTTTTTTTGAATTTACTTTCTTTTATTTTTTCAATTTGAAGTCAATTATTTATTTTCAGAGTGGTTTTGATCCACATAAACTCTCAAATTGTATTTTCAAAAATTCTCCAAAGTTTCGGCCCTCAGGCCATTTTCAAGGGACAACCTATACAAATTTTTGTTTTTATATTAATTATATTGTTTCCTTAACAATATACTAATATTTTTGGCTATACCTAAAATATTGATGTCTTGTTGTTTGAAATCTGTCCTGCAGGATAATTGCCAATGTCATATCTCAAAAATAAATTAAATATTAAAATAATATCATGATGTTTTTAAATTGATTATTTACTTACATAACTTTTTATATTTTAAATCTAAAACCTTTTCACATTAATAATTTTCTCTTTTTCAACTTTTAATCATCATATATAACAGAACCTACCTTCAATAGGTTAAGACTCTGTTATCACCTTATCATCAAAAATATTTTTTTTTCATTTAATACAATTTAATTATTCAAATGTCATTGTTCTTGTTATTAACTTTACTTTTATCTTTTTATAAATAATTATTATTTTAATCTTTTTATTTTATCTTATTTTTTTGTTTTATTTATAACATTGTATATAGTTAGGAGAGTCTTTTGTATGAGACTAGAAAGGACTACCTACTCCATAATCAATTTTTTTTTAAATGTACCTCTTACATCAACCATTTAAGGCCCACCAGGCCGATCTGGTATAAAATAAATAAAAAAAATTATATATAATTATATTTTCTTCTATACTTCAAATATTCCTCGAATTAATTGGTCATAAAGCTAAACAATCAACTTGGCAATTTATTTACCATTGCCCGTATATTACCAAAGTAAAATTTATTAATGAATAAATTGATTTAACTGAAACCTTGGACAATTTAATCTAACCGATCCAATATGGCTGTTATGTATCTGTTGTGATGCGACCGACTACAAAGAAACGATCCCCCAGTCCACTAACTCACTAACTCGTCTGAGCCTCTCTGAAAAAAATTTCCCCTTTTTTGCTCATAGTATTTTATACCCTGGCGTGGCAGGAAGTAGGGTTAGCTCGACCAGGGAAACAAAACAATATAAAAACCTGTATCGATCCTACATTCCACTAGTATAACCCAGCCACTTTGTTTAAGGGATGGATAAAAGGTTTCCAGCTCCAGTAATTTATATATATGTGTGTGTGTGTGTGTGTGTGTGTGTGTGTGTGTGTG
>NW_027114717.1:1073249-1113005 GCF_000696795.3 Halyomorpha halys | reverse complement strand
TGTGTGTGTGTGTGTGTGTGTTTGTTTTAGAATAAATACTTAAAAGAAATCTGACCAAACTGCTCTTTCTACACATTTTAGACAAAGAGGGCATAAATTCAAATTTGATGGAGCAAAAATCATACATTGGGAAAAAACAACTTTAAGCGAAATTTAAAAGATATTATTACTATAGAAAAATATAAGAACCGAGCACTCAATTAAAAATAGGATGTACAATTTTTTTTATTTTAATAATTTATTTATTGTTATTTACAACTATATACATATATATATATATACATCAAGTAAATTTGTTGTAATTGATTTAATGATATGAAACAAACATGTGGAGAATCTATCTACCCATTGATAGAACTCCAAAAAAATTTCTAGAGAAGATCTCCAGGCCATCTTCTTTTTAAACGTCTAGAAGGGTAATTAGGTTATTAAGGAGACGCCAAGTTAGAAACGAGTTGGTTTGGGTGGTTGGGAGGTTTATCATGGAAGGATTGGTATCTGGTTCGGGCCAAATCGGCAATATATGGGACATTGAGGTCCTGATGGATGATTTGATTTGTGACAAAGTATGGAGGATTAGGGATTTTACGAAGAATTTTGGACTGTAAGGATTGGATTCGGGAGGAATCCGATGGTTTAGTAGAGCCCCAAAGCTCAACTCCGTATGTCCATTTAGGCCTTATAACAGTCATGTAGATCAGTCATTTGTAATGGAATCGATGAGCAGTTTCCTGTCTTTTTAGTGTTGTATGAGGATTCCATGTCAGTCGTTTGTCCAGATGTAGTCCTAAGTAACGGATCTGTACGAAGTTGAAATTCACGTTACTCTAACCTAATAAATACATAAGACATAACAACACTAAATAGAAACAGACAAAATACAAAAAAAAAATTACAAACGAACTAATTGCTAGAATGAACGTTACGTTACGGAATGTTACGTATTGGAAAGACCGAAGCAAACCTACCTCCATTTCAAACCTATACATTTACTGAGTTACTTGGATAAACAACAGTATAGAACACAATAATAGTAATAGGCAATTATAATTTTATTACTAAGCAATGTATTAATTGTGATAATTATTAATATTAAATTATACTATGTACTTGTGGTTTTATAGCAATTAGTTAAAGAAAGTATTTGTTCTAAAAAACAACAATAAAGTTGCGAACTCAAATAGTAGATAATTATACTATTTTATTGAGCCAACGTTTCGCCCTACGTTGCAGGGCTTCGTCAGGGCTAAAAGAGATACAAATACTATAGTTACAAAAAGGAAAAAAGAAAAACATAAGTGTAAATTTAACAGGGGTATAAAGTAATTACTTTATTATTAATTTTCTATTATATTTTACACTTTTCTGTATCCCCGCTCATTTGGTATATTTTGTTTCTTAATCACTTACACACATTGTGTTTTATAATTTTTTTTTTTTTGACAGCCGTCAAAACAGGTATGCATTCTGTCTCATCATTTATTTCTATTTTTGTCTTTCTTTTTTCATCTCTCTATTTGTACTTTCTTTAATATTTCTTCTCTTATCTATCTGTTACTATTACCCTTTTCATTTACTATTTACAACCTTTAATTTTTCTTATTATATCTTACTTTTCATTTTATACCCCAGTTATTTTACACTTATGTTTTTTCTTTTTTCCTTGTTGTAACTATAGTGTTTGTATCATTTTTAGCCCTGACGAAGCCCTGTAGCGTGGGGTGAAACGTTGACTCAATTAAATAGTACAATTATCTACTATTTGAGTTTCTTTTTTTTTACCCCACCCGGACCATATTCCATTCATCTATACACGCGGTCAATCAATAATCTCACAGTTTCTTCATTTTGTTCTTTAAAGAAACCTCTTTGTTTTTTTTGTTTTGTTCTTTTTGTTTTTGTTTTTAAATAGGAGTTTGTCTTTAATACCCCTTACACATACAAATGATGTTAATCATTAAATTACAAAAGAATTGTGAGCTTTTAACGGCTTTATCAATTTGATACTTGCGCCCTTTAGTGTGACTTTTGGAAAGATAATTTTTAATCAATTAAATACAACTTATTTTGATCTATTACATGTTACCATCTTTCAGGTAATTTTTAAATTCCATCCTCCCAGAACCTCTCAGATTTTTACGCAATGATGTGCGTTTTTTGCTCTATGTGCGTTTTGCAGTCCTCTAGCGAATTAAAGTATTTTCCGTTTTTGAGAGTTTTGAAGGGTCCGAAATAAGTGAAAAAAGGGTGGGTGGGAGAGCCAAACTGCAATCATTTCTGCCGGGTCTGCAATAACACGTGAGGACGGACTTTATCGTGATGGAAAACTATGCCTTTACGATTATGAGACACAAATGATTTGAGACACTTTTAAGAGACATATTAAGCGTTTCTGCGATATCCCGTGTCGTAGATTGAAGGTTGTCTATGACCAATGCTTGAATTTGGTCATCAACAGTTGAAGGACGACCCGAGCGCTTTGCGTCTTCCAAGACAAAGTTCTTCTGAACCGAGCAAACCACATACGCACGGTACTTTCTTCTAAGACATCTTCATACGCACTGTTAAAATCATTAAATGGCAAAAATGAATTTTTTTCTCTTCCATTTTGAGCAAGCAAAATACCACTTAAAGATGAGCAATCTCGGTTGAAACTGATGCATATAAGAACCTTAACTAATCATTTATTAATTATTAGGATTAAATTAAAATATTGAAAAACGCTACAATCTTATTTCACGACCCATTATATAGAGCTCCGAATGAAACATTAATGTTTTTAACGTTTTAACGTTAATAACCACCATTTTTTATTCCTCCTAACTAACTATGGCAGACACATCAATTTAGATTTGTTTTCATTAAAGTAATAAAAAATTGGAGTGAAATAACTGCCTTTTTTCTACTCTTATACTGTTAAAATTCCTTTTAAACATTAAACATAAGTTTCCTTATTTATACAAATGATCAAATGTAAAAAATTTTTTAAGTTTTTTCGACTTATGTGTAAAATTTTAATTATTAGTCCTTTTTTAGCTTTTAATTTTCTTAATGGGAAGGTTAATTATGTTATCTTCTGTTGTTTTTTTCCCCCTCAAATTATAAGTAATTTGTTTTCCATGACAGAGCAGGAAAATGATACTTTTTGATGTTTCATATCGATGAGAACAGATGGGGACACAATCGTTCATTTACTAAACAGAGTGGCAAGGCTCAGATAAGCCTCACGCGAAGGCAGCTTATCACCCACCGCACGGAGACACCCGAGAACGATAGGTCACGCCCGCTTCACGTTATTTTGATGACTTCTTGCTACTTCGGGGGTTCTTTATACATTGTAAGCTTACGGACAAAAGTCATTTTTATTATTTTAAACGAGTAAAAATGTTTATGAATAAACGTTCTGTTAAGATTAACATTACCGAGATTCAACAATAAAACTAATGCTGAAAGCTTCTTCCGTAATACTAGGTGGTTATGTATATATTTTTAAATGTACAGTTTTAATATAACAGGATTAAGGAATGTGTAATAAATAAATTAATGTAATTAAAACAAATAAGAAACATTCATCGAAGTTTTATGGTACCAAACAAAAACGAACAAACGAACCACGGTGATTATTTTTTTTCCGAACCCTCTAAAACAGAAATAAAAAATGAATTAGAAAGTGCATTACTGTGAAAAAGAAAAGTAATTCGTGTTGTGTCTTACCTTTTACTATCGTTAAGGTTACCTGTTATGTTTAATATTATATATGAGCTATCCATCCTAAAAAGGAGCTATTTCAAGTCCGGAGGTGAGGGGCCTCCTCGTGTTGTATCGCATATAAGATTAAAATAAAAAAATAAAAACATTAATTAATAAAGACGATAGATAATGGTGAAATAATAAGAAAACAGTCAGAAGTCGAAAAGAAGTGTGAGGGAGGGGGTTTTTATAGCCTTTTTATTTATTTAATAGGGTTTTTAGAACCTTTCCTGCCCTGCCACCTCGCAGGAAGGGGGGATGGAGTAACCACGGTGATGAAGGAGACACGTCATTTTTTTAACAGTTTAGTATTATTATATATTTTGTTTAACAGTTCTTACTTAATCTAAAGGTATAGATGACCATTTCTTACTCTAGGAGTGGTCTACTAAAGCAGAGGTGCCATGAAGTCTTGGCTCACGCAAAAAAAGTAGGTATTTTATATTCAGTAAGTGACGTACTACCTTTGGGAAATCGGGATAATTGGAGCATATAGAACTAGGTTAATATAATCATAATTTAGAACTAGGTTCTTCCGTCTTTGTCAAAATATTCCTGATCCTTTTTGATATATACTGATGGATCAAAATCTGACGAATCTACAGCATCCTCTTTCATCACAAATGATTCAACCCATTAAATAAAACTGCATAAATTATGCAGTGTATATACAGCTGAATTACATGCAATAGCCTCAGCACTCCACTTCTCCATGACAGTGACGCATACTAACATAGTTATCATTACCGACTCTTTAAGTTCACTAAAAGCCATGAGGATCATTTACCCGAAACACTCGGCGATAATAAAAATTCACAATTATACCAACATGCTTAAAAATTTTAGAAAACCTGTTTTCTTTATATGGGTGCCGGTTCACGTGGGGATCGCTGGAAATGAACTGCCGGACATTAAAGCTAAACAAGCACTTGCTCTTCCAGGTCAGGGCGCGGCCATTCTGACACCCCAAGAAATAAGTCTTCCGATGAAAAATGAAATATCACCTAGTTGGTAGGCCATATGGAATGATAACCCGCCAAGTAAGTTAAAAACTATTAAAAAAACCATTAAACCATGGACTACATCAAACCGTTCCAATCGCAGGGAAGAAGTAGCTATTGCCAGATTGAGAAGAGGTCATACAAGTTTAACTCTTACATATCTGATCAGTATGCAGCCACCGCCAAAATGTCAATACTGCAACAGTGTACTTACGATCAGTCACATATTGGAGGAATGTAATTTCTATTCCGCGAATTTGAGTAGATTGGGAGTAGGAACGAGTGTATCGGATGCTGTGAATGGTGACCAGAAGAACATGGAAATGGTTGTAAGACTTAAACAAAAAATGAATAAGATTTAAACAAGAAAATCAGTTATACGTAATAAAAATTTCCAAAAGAAGTAATTATTTAATTTTTTTAAATTATTTAAAGAGAAATATAAAGTGAAATAAAATTATAAATATAAATGAAATAGAATTATAAAGCGCGAAACATGGGCGTTGATGACCTCAGGGTTTTATGCCCAAAAGCCCCAGACAACAACAACAACAAGTAGGTATTTTTAATTTTATTATATAAACAAATTAAGTTATCTTTCTGGGATGAAATAGTGATTTAAATCTTAAAGAAATAATTAATGTGAATATAAGTGTGTATAGGTGAGGGAGGAGGGAAGTACTAATTTTTTGGGACGTCTCAATGTAGGGGATCGTTTCTTGGGTAGTTTACAAAATAAACAATATGCTCTAGAGGTCGTTGTAGGCGGAGTCGAGGCGCCATCTTAGCAACCTCATAAATACAGCAGTGCCGGATAGATCAAGGCCTGAATAGGTTGACTTTTTTATCGTGACGCCCCATGGAATGAAAACATGATCTTTCCACTCCGGTCAAAATAGGGTGATAACCTATGGGATAGCTTCCTAGGATATATATATATATATCTATAAGTGTGTCCTAGACTGGAGATTTTCAAACCTGAAATTGAATAGGATCTCCATATAAATAATTCAATCTTTAATGCCATGTTTCAGTTCCACTATAATTATACCAATTTATCCGTTAAATCGTACAAAACATCCAAAATTAGTGATTTTGAAGAACAATTACACTGAAGTAATTGTAAGAGAGAATTACAATTACTGTAATTATGTAAAGTAATTGCAATTACAATTTCTTCTTGACCCTTAGTAATTGCTATTACAATAACGACTACATGTAATTAAAAAAAATTTTTTGAATTGAGTTTATTTGAATATATTTCTTATGAACAGAATATTAATGTTTCAAATAGATCGATATACAAGCGCGTGATAATATAAAATTTATATTTATTTTCAGCATCTTCGAAACCATATAAATTAACGGTAATGTGTTAATAAACCTATACGCTAGCGAAAAATCTGGATATCATTTCCATAATTCGGAGTCATAGTAAAATAGATTTTTTCCCCTTTTGGTGTTAAATATTTGTAATTTCAATTATTTGAGATTGCGTAATCGTTAAAATTAAAATTACATAAGAATGTTATCGCTAATTTAAATTACTTTGGCTCAGCATGCAATTGTGGTCCCAAAATTCAGGCGATGACTTTCAAAATAGGAAAAATCCATATTGTAAAACTTTTCTGGGGACACAAAAATTTCATAGCTAATGTGGTTTTAGGAAATAATACTTACCAAGTCAATCTAACAATCATATCATTGTGATTCATGAGATTTATTCCATGTTAGTATTATTTTCCAATCGAATACCTATAATTTTGAAAAACCAGCGCCACAATTATAATAAGAGTAATTCATTCAGTAATTTTACTTACATTTACAATTTCAAGTAATTTTAATTGTATTTCTTGCAATTACAAATTACAGTAGTCGGCAAGTAATAGTAATTGTAATTAGTTTTTGTCCAACTCTACCCAGCAGGATCCGAAACCGTTACTATCATTTTAATAACTTTCCCGATAACAGTTTAATTTTTAGTTTTATAATTGAAGGATAATTGTTTTATTTTAAAAAATACTACTAGATAAAAAATAACTTAATAGCTATAAATAAAAATTACAATTCAAATAAATATTTGACTGTTTTTTTTTTTTACAATTGAAAAGTATTGTGGTCAATTGGCCGATGACTATTAACATGGTGCAAACCGTGACTGTGCAATTGCACTTAATGTCGCAATAGGTCCAGCGTGGCTGAGATTATAGACGTAGTGGCAGTGACGTTACGTCAAAGCCAATTTACATGGAGATACTTATGAACTGTTGCATCCCATGCAATACAATGGTTAAGCTGCCGACTATTATCGTCGCTATATTATTTACTGCTATGACAGTACTGCCGCAATAAGTATTGTGTGAAATATTTGCATCTAAAATCTTTGATATACAAAAAAAAAAAGTAGAAATTCGTAAAAATGGACATTTTTAGCTCTTATATAGTCCAAGCCATATATAGATATCATATATATCAGTGCTCATAAATATAATAAATATGAGTACGTATTAAAGTTTCTATAACAGTACTGTTTATTAAGAAAGTAGATATAGTTTGAAACCGCAACGCGAATAATATGAAAATAAGGAAATTAATCTTTCTTTCTGAATGAGGATCTTACAATCTAACTTATTGGTTTAGTAGTTGAAAAGCTCTTTTAATTTTCTAAAAACTTTATTTCTGAGATTAACTTCTAAATAAAGCGAGGGAATAAAAACCTCTGGGAAGGATCCTTGCTGCCAGGATAAGCTGACTAAGAGGAAAAAAGAGAGCATCAAATCAAAGCCATTAGGAGAGTAATTTGTAATTTGTCAAGGATATCTCGGGCGGTGCCTGTCGATGGATCGGAGGAAGGGAACTTTTGCTTTCTTTCTTCCGAGGATCCTCTTCGGAGGAGGGAGACAGCTCCCCCTGGCGGAGATTAATGGCCCTACCATGAATAAAGGCCCTTGTTTCAGCACAACAGGTGGCTGTCTCCTTCAGGGTCACTCCGTTCCTGTTCTCTCTCGCCTCAAGGTCTCGAGGGAGTTTGTATTCCGTCTTAAGGTTGTTAAGGGCTTATTTTAATGTATAAATAATCAGTGAATATTGAAAAATCCAACTGAATCTTCCCTACAAATCCACTATATGAAAATTACAATACATTCACAAAGCCTTTTTTTATGATCCGTGTAAAAATTAATAGTAAACAATTAAACTTTTTTTTTTATTAATTTTGTTAACGTTTTATTTTTTTAACATTAATTAGAATAATACATTCTACCATACTCAAGAACGTTTGGTATTTAGGATGTATTGGTAGTTGTACATAATCAAACCATATAAACATATTAACTGGAAATATAGTTCCACTCCCAGTTGCCGACAGTTAAAGGAGTAGTGACCTACAACCTGGGAAACCCAACCTCAACCCGAAGGCTGAAGCCCAGACTGCTGCAGGACAGTCTTTTATAAATTTTTAATAAATATAAAATTAATTCATTGTCACACTACCTCTATTTACATATTATTATTGTTCATTCTTATTTTTTCTCTATATTTTTTCAAATTAACTTGTTTCTTTTTACTATTAGAAGACAATTGTTTGTTTTATTTAAGTGTACCAATATCATTATTTTTTGTTATTAATTTTACTTTCCTCTTTTATTAAGAAGCATTATTCTTATCTATTTATTTTATTATTTTTTTCTTTTAATAAGAACATCGTATATAGTTAAGGGTGTCATTTGTATGACTATACCCCCTCATAATCAACTGTTAAAAAAATAGATATAATATAAGTTATAGCAGCCATGTAAGGCCCACCGATCTGGTATAAAAATAAAATAATAAAAAAAAAAACTGAAAATAAAAAGTATATAAATAATAATAATCATACAGAAGGCAAGTTTTAAAGGAAAATACAATATGCGACAGATGTAGATTATGCTCAGCGCAAATGGAATCAACACAGCATATCACAGGACGATGTACAATATAAGCGGGTACGGAGTACCTTTAGGTATACTAATGTGGTGATAATTTTCATCAATCATCATTCATCATTTTAATCAGGACTTAGGGGGGTAATGTAGCCTATTGAATGTAAGGACTCCGTATTATAAGTATAGTCCAAGTAGAATACTTCAAAAAGGCACCGTAAGCTGTATTTGGACCAATTCATTATCATAGCCAAACAATGCACCATAATGAACCATACCTGTTTCATACAGGAGTATGTCCGGTCATACCCCTCATAAACAGGAAAGAAATGAAATCAAACATTATAGATATTGTTATTGCAAACGCTTACAACATTAGCTCAACTGTCGGTGAGAAGATTCGGAAATATTAGGAATTGGCGGCCAAACTAAAGGAGTTGTACCATCTGGAATATGTAATGGTAGCACCTATTATAATATCGACGAATGGGTATATTCCTAAAGTCAAGAGTAACAGGAACGCTTGGACTAGGATTATCACCCAACAAGCGGTTCTCTTGGATACAACGAAAAATGTGCGAAAATTCTTAAATGTTTAAATAAATTTAAATTAAATATGCGGGTGTTTAGACAATGTCCCTCACTGCAGTTCTCAATCCGAAATAGCGAGGAAAAACAGATAAAAATAATATTAATAAAATATAAACTAAAATGGATAAATTATATGTACACATATAGTTTATTATTGAGATCAAAAAGCAATCCGTAAATTCCTTTGAAACTACAAAAATGTAACAATGAAAAACAAAATCACAGAGGCACAACTTATATATATTTTTTATTTCTCAAAACGAACATCCAGATGTGGAAAGGATTTTAGAATGATAGGACGTAAATTTATTTGAACACAAATCTACAACGCATGGACTGTTGAGGTCTTTCTGGATGAGTTTTTTGTGGCGTAATAAGGAGCATCAAGGATTATATGGAGGATTTTGGAATTAAGGATGGAGTAAGGATTGGATACGGGAGTAATTTGATGGTTTGGTAGAGCCCCAGAGTTATATTCAGTATCTAAGAACAATTATTTTTTATTTTATTTTATTTATTTATTTATTGATATTTACAACTGTATAAAAAAATACAACAAGTAAATTTGATCATAATGACATAATGATATGATACAGGATGTAGAGAAACTACACCTCCCAGTAGTAGAACTCTAAAAACAGTTTACAATATAAGGTCACGAGGCCATCTTCTTTTCAGGTGCCTCAAAGGATTGCCAGGAATGGAAGAGGAAGCAAGGTAACAATTATTTAAAAAATATTTTTTTAATTAAAATAGTTCAATAACTTCTTCTGAGTTATCTTTTAAAATAAAAATTATTTCATAACAGTAATAATGTTAATAATGTCTCAGCGGCTGGGAGAGAGGTACTGGGATCCAGAGTACTGTCTTGCCACTCACAGATGGGAGACGGGAATTCGCAGATCCCAGAGTTTAATATAAATATTGTACATTACTTTTATTACTCGTAGGTATGATTGTGTTCCAAAATATTTTGCATTTGATTTGATAGATTTATTTTAATTGTGTTAACACCTGTTCTTTACTTATTTCACTACTATTTATTTATTTAATTTCATTTTAATTTATATTCATTCTTTTATTTTATTTTTATACTTATTATTTATTTCATTTTACTCTATTTTTTTATACATTTTCTCATTTTATCTTTTCTATGCATAAATATTATAATTGAATATGTACAGCTCCTCATCGCCCTTGTATTTGATATGTATTGACCTTTTAACAATTCTGGATATGATTAATGTTTTTCGCCATCTGTCCCGATACCTGCCCAGGGTGGGATATCTTTCAAGGAACCTTTCACAGTGTTCCTGGATATGTACACATCTGTGTTTATTTCCCTCATGGGTCCCCTATCAGAGCTAGTAATACGTTAGTGTACGAAAGTTTTTCACGAAGGATCAGAAGCCAATTAAGCAGGTACAAACCCTTCTTAGACATGTCAAACTTTCCCACCCCCTCTCGGGCCCTGGGGGGGGGGGGACGAACACCTAGGGGGCGTTCTGTCACCTATGGACAACGAGGAATGAGATTCAAAAGAAATCCTTTATAAACAAGATGTTCAACGTGACACTCACGTTACTATACGCACACCCAAATCAACCAACTCAGCACTCATTCAGATACAAATTAGATTATAAGTTATTATGTAATAATCATATTTTATGGCAAACCATTTGTCTGAATCATTTCAATCATTTTATTCATATAATTTCATTTAATCATATCAATGTAAATAAACACTTTGTTCCTTGATATTGCTATGTTCTTGTAGCAGATTTACTTGGGATGCCAGGATAATCGCTGAAGGCAATTATCCAAAAATAAATTAATTAATTGATTATAAATTGAGTCCTAAAAAACTATTATTATAATTGGATTCCTTTCCAAAGGCTGTTTGTGTGTTTACCAGTTTACCAATTAAATACCTTTATATTCATAAAATGTTCTTACCATTGATTATATAGAATAATAAAGAGTGGTATATTGGGATATATAATAGTATATAAACTACATAAAGAGATTAACTATTTATTTACAATTTGTTATGATTAAAAAATGATTCAAATGATTCAGATAAAGGTTGCCATAAAATATAAATTATTACATGATTGCTTATTAGTTAATTTATACTTATAGCTGCTGATGCCGTGGGATGTAGTGCCGTGGGTGTCTTCTGTTTCATCAGGGATGTACAGGCCTCCTAGCCTTCGTATGGTCGAAGCGCATCCTCCTCACCCTGTCTGCTGACGAGGTCTTCCTCCGTCTAGCCCTTTCTGCAGAGTGTTTCTCTGTTCTTCTGTAAATTCCCTCTCTGTATTTTTCTCCCACTTCTCTTTTGGGGCGTTACCTTATTTTTAAATCTCTTCTCTGATTGGTTATTGATGTCCGAAGATTCCCGAGGCAGGCGTCCCCCTCCTCAGGGCCGAGGGTGTGTAACAAAAAGCTGGTTAATTTGATTCTGGTCCCTCGTCCTAAACTATCATTTTTGTAACTTAAAGGTTAGCCAATCTAATTTTCTCAGGGGCCTCTGGTAATGTGACAAACTTAATACAGATGTTTTCACATCCGAGGATGCTAAAAGCTTCCCAGAAGGATACCCTGACCAGGTATAGGGGCAGATGACGAAACACCTTAATAAACGACATATTGTTGAAATCATGGCTAATTCCTCGATACATAGCAATATATACTATTATATTACCCAATACCATCCCTTTCTATATTATATAATTGATGGTAACAACATTTTATAAATATAAACGTATTTAATTGGTAAACTGGTAAAACCAGAAAAAGCCTTTGGAAAATAATCCAATTATAATAATAGCTTTGCAGGACTCAGTATAAATTAATTAATTAACATATTTTGGATAATTGCCTTCAGCGATTGTCCTGACATCCCGACTAAATACCGAGACAGTACATAGCATATTATAATCTCAATAAAATTTTTTTTTTTTTTCGTTGGATCTACTAGAGCTATGGGCTCCTGAACCATCCCTCTCTTGGGCTACTGCTTTCCAGTCTGCATGCAGCTCTTTCGCATATTTGTTAATTTTGTATATCCTTCGGGATTTTGGCCTCCCACATAACCTGTCGCCAACTATAATGGCAATCTTTGTAGTGTTTAGGAGTCCTGATGCATTGCTTGGAGTCTCACACACTACAGACTCTCTTCTGAGTGAGATAACGAATCTCAAATAGTACAAGAGCCGGGAATAAAAAAAGGAAATTATCTCACCCCAATGTTTGATTACTTTAATGAAAACTAGGAATAATTACTAGTCAAATTGATGAGTCTGCCAAGTATAGGTAGGGGGAATAAAAAATGGCAGCTGTTTCAAAACCTTAAAAAAACATTAATTTTTCATTTGTAGCTATATATCTTAAAAACACTAGAAAATCTAAGAGAACATTATTTAAAGAAGAGTAAATTTTCTGAAATATTAGCCCTAAAACAGCTATTTACGTCCAATAGTTCTTGAGATATAGCTTTTTAAAAAGCAAAATTACTTAAAAATCAACTGAAAGATTAGTAGTAAGTTAATTTATTTTGAGAAATCTATATCTCAATAACCATTCAACGTACAAATATTTATTAGCACTCAAATTAAAGCTAATTTAATGGACTATATAGTATGAATGAATGAATAAATGAATGAACTTTACCTTCGTATGAATAGTAGTTTTCATGATATTTGCTAAAATAAATTTATTTATAATTGTTCGGACAATAATTTTTATTTATGAAAAACTCCATTTCAGAAATCATTGAACGTATACAGATATATGCCAGCGCTCAAATCAAAGCTAGTTAAATTTACTAATACAAAATAATTAATAATTATCTTTGTAGGAGTAGTAGTTTTTATGATATTTGACAAAATAAATTCCCAAAATGTTCATTTCTAGTTGTTTGTATAAAATGTTTTGAAAAAAATATATCTCTAGATCCATAAGACGCACATATGTCTGCCAACACTCAAAATAAAGGAAATTTAACTTTCTATAAAGTAGTTTATGAAACTTATCTTCGTAGGGGTAGTAGTTTTTATGATATTCACATATGAATATGAATTTGGCAAATGAAATTTTGTCCGAACAACTATAAATCAATCTATTTTAGCAAGTTTCATGTAAACTATTATTCCTAGGAAGATAAACATCATAAACTACATTATAGCTGATTAAACCAGCTTTAATTTGAGTGCTAATAGACCTCTGTACGTCAAATATTTTTTGGAATATAGATTTTTCAAAATAAATTCACTAACTATTGATCTTTCATTACGTCCCATAGAACATTTTTCTGAAACGTAAAAAACTCTATTAGGGCTCATATTTTAGAAAATTTACTATTCTTTAAATGACGCTCTTTTAGGTTTTCATGTGTTGTTCCTACTATTTAAGATATAGAACTTCGAATGAATTTTTTTTTTTTATCTCTTTGAAACAGCCGCCATTTTTTATTGTCCCTACCTATACTTGGCAGAATCATCAGTTTTGGCTAGTAATCATACATAGTTTTCATTAAAGTAATACAAAATTGGGTTGAGATAACTGCCTTTTTTCTCCTCTTGGGCTTATGTGCTAAAAATAGCTACGGAAGACTTTCCATTCAAATCTCACGATTCATCTTTCTAGGATATATATATATATATATATATATTATTTGTTTGGTTAGAATCCGTACTATGCTTGCGCCCGCTAGGTTGATGATGTTAAAAACTCTGTTGTAATAGACCTATTGTCTAGTCCTCCCTGTTACATAACTGCTTAAAATGGACAGAGTCAATGCCTTATGAATAATTATAATCAGACGCCTTGTAGCAGTTTGTACCGTATTGATAATGATGATGTTGATGAATGTACAATGGTGGGAATTGGCTGTTCCGGTAGCTGTTAATTCGCCTGGGGGGAGAGACACTACAATGGCCTGGGGCCCTTTGTGATGCCCGCTATAATAAGCTCATTGAATGTTTAATCAGGACGGGTCAGGCCGGCCTATCATCTCTCCGGGTCTGCGCCCCCCCCCCCTCAGGGCGCCCCCCCCTCCACAGGAGTTTTTACGGCAGTCACGGTATCGTGTTCCGGCTGATCGAGCAATGTGTCTATCGGAGTGCGACTGATAGGACTCTCTTTATTGGGGGTAATTCGGCTCGGCCTCTAGCGCTCGGTTCGGATTACAAAGTGTTAGGAAAAATGGTGTAAAAACATTAAAAAATCTCAATGTGCATAACTATCTTTATTTATTTTGATTTTTTATCATATTTTACTGGAAATTTAATAATTTGAAATATAAAATAATTGTTTTCTATTACACCTCCAGTAATGCTAAGTAATTATTCAATTTGTTAAAACTATAAAATTATTGGAAGATTATTGATTGACCGTGTGTATAGATGAATGGAATATGGTCCGGGTGCGGTCAAAAAAACTCAAATAGTAAATGATTATGCTATTTTTATTGCGCCAACGTTTCGCTCCACGTTGCAGGGCTTCGTCAGGGCTAAAAAAGGTACAAACACTTTACATAGTTACAATCACTTTACACATACATTACAAACACTTGACATAGTTACAAAAAAAGAAAAAAACATAAGTGGAAAATAACAGGGGTATACAATGAAAAGTAAAATATAATAAGAAAAATCAAAGGTTGTAAACAGTAAATAAAAAGCGTAGTAGTAACAGATAGATAAGAGATAAAATAAGAGAAGAAATATTAAAGAAAGTACAAATTAAGAGATGAAAAAAGAAAAGAATTAAATCAAATGATGAGATAAAATAAGAGAAGAAATATTAAAGAAAGTACAAATTAAGAGATGAAAAAATAAAATAATAAATATATAACAGTAAAAATAAGAATAAATACATTACAGTATTGATTTGTTAGTGAAAAAAGTATAAATGAAACTGAAAAATACTCTTTGAATAGATTTATTTAAAATGTGAAGAGAAAAGAAATTTCTACTATTAATTAAATTATTTTTACAGTATCAGTATATCTATACAATAGATATTATTTATTTATAATTCTAACAAAATATATTCTGAAAACGTCTATTGGAATTAAGTTATATGATATAAAAACTGTAAAGATTTCTACATTAGATTTTCACAATGATTACAATAACTTGCCTATAGATTGTGAATTTAAAAATGTCCTTTACACACGTGCACTTTAATTTAAAAACAAAAATGTCATTGCCTGCTTGCTGAGCTTAAAAAAAAAATACAACACTATTTTAAATAATGAGTATAAAAAAATATCATTCTTCTAATTCATTAATTTACAAAAATATTGCAAAATAAAATCTTATCAACACAAATCTAAGACTCAAAGACGTGAAATGGCTGAGATATAAAATAATCCTGTACAGAGGGCCGCACATCACACATCTTTTACTTACTCCAAGTGGAGCGTAGGGATAAAATTATTCTTGTATGTATTAAATCAGCTATTTCTCTATTATTTATGATGAAACCAAGTTTCAGGCAGTTATCTCACCCCAATTTTTGATTACTTTAATGAAAACTATGTATAATTAATAGTCAAAATTGATGAGTCTGCCAAGTATAGATAGGGGAAATAAAAAATGGAAGCTGTTTGAAAGCGATGAAAAAATTAAATTTTTCATTCGGAGCGCTATATCTTAAAAAGTAGGAACAACACAAAAAAACCTAAGAGAACGTCATATAAAGTTGAGCAAATTTGCTAAAATATGAGCTCTAAAATTTACGTTAAATAGTCCTCGACTTATAGCTTTTTAAAAAGCAACATTTCATAAAAACGTTGTATCAGTACGACCGATAAATCAGTAGTTAGTGAATTTATTTTGAAAAAGCTATAACTCAAAAATAATTTGACGACAAATGTCTCTTAGCTCTCAAATTAAAGCTAGTTTAATGAGCTATAAAGTAGTTTATCTTCGTAGGAGTAATAGTTTTCATGAAATTTGCTAATATAAATTGATTTATAGTTGTTCGGACAAATTTTTATATGCCCAATTTATGTTCATAAGTGAATATCATAAAAACTACTACCCCTACGAAGATAAGTGTCATAAACTACTTTATAGAAAGTTAAATTCCCTTTATTTTAAGTATTGACAGACATATGTGTGTCTTAAGGATCTAGAGATATTTTTTTTTTTCAAAAATCCAATATTTTATAAGAACAACTAGAAATTAACATTTTGTGAGTTTATTTTGTCAAATACTATAAAAACTACTACTCCTACAAAGATAAACATAATTCACTATTTTGTACGTCCAATGGTTTCTGAAATGGAGTTTTCCATAAATCAAAATTATTGTCCGAACAACTATAAATCAATTTATTTTAGCAAAAAAACATGGAAACTACTATTCCTACGAAGGTAAAGGTCATAAACTTTTTTATAGTCCATTATTCTAGCTTTAATTTGAGTGCTAATAGACATCTGTACGTCACATTGTTCCTGAGATATAGATTCCTCAAAATAAATAAACTAACTACTAATCTTTCAGTAGATTCTTAAGAAATTTTGCTGATATAAAAAGGTATATCTCGAGAACTATTGGACGTAAATAGCTCTTTTAGGGCTAATATTTCAGAAAAATTACTCTTCTTTAAATAATGTTCTCTTAGATTTTCTAGTGCTGTTGGTAGTTTTTAAGATATAGAGCTCCGAATGAAAAGTTTGTGTTTTTAAAGATTTTGAAACAGCCGCTATTTTTTATTCCCCCTACCTATACTTGGCACACTCATCAATTTTGACTAGTAATTATACATAGTTTTCATGAAAGGCTGTTGGATCTACTTGGTTACTCTGATGCAGGAGGGTTGGTGACCGAGTCTTATCTTGACGGAATATTAAAATGTTAGGAAGTTTGGAACGCACCGCTGGTAAAGGGTTGTCCTATGGTACAGCGGGAAGAAAGAAGGATAAATTAAAAAAAAAAGAGAGAGAAAGAGATTATTTTAATTGAATAAAATTAGTACTTAAATATTTAAAATATAAATTATTTAATTACAATTAAACATTAAATAAATCAATAGAAAAAATAAATAAAATAAAAGGAACTTAACATTCTGTACTCAAGTTTGTATGTTCTTCTCCTTTTAACCTAAAAGAATCTTTGTTCTAGGAATTCAATTTGCTGTGGCTGTGTTTACTGTTAATTGTTTCGGGCCTCACCTCATTATGTTCATTCAGTAGCCAGCCTTCTCTGTTTTCCATTTAATCTTATGCCTCCCTCAGACAAACACTTACTTTGGAATATTTTCATTTTAATTTGGTCCGCAGCGCACAGACATAATAGCTACGAATATTTTATATATAAATGTTCTGGATTACATGTATGACCAACAAAGAATGGTCTAGAAGCTGTTTGATAATTGATATTTAGGAAGAAATATCCGACGTTTCAGCCCATCATGGTTAAAAAAAAACACGATTCCACTATGAAAGTAAAAAACACTTTTTTTAAATATTTATTTATTGCTATTTACAACTTTACATTAGAATACATTTAGTAAATCTGATCTTAGTTAAATTGGAGTGTTACAGGCGTGTAGAGAAACTACCCATTGGTAGCACTCTAATGGCATTTTACATTAGCTGGTCTCGTGGCCATCTTCTTTTCAGGCGCCTCGGAGTATTGTCAGGAATGAAAGAGGATACAAGATTAGAAACTCGAGGGTTTGAGTGGTTAGAGAGTTTATAATGCAAGGAGTGATATCTGGTTCGGGCTAGATCGGTTACATAGGGAACATAAGGTCTTTATGTATGATTATATTTGTGTAAAAGTAAGGAGCATTGAGGGTTTTACGAAGGATTTTGGATTGTAAGGATTGAATACGAGAGAAATTCGAAGGTTTAGTGAAGCCCCAAAGCTCAACTCCATATGTCCAGATTGGCCTTATTACAGTCATGTAGATCAGTCTTTTGTAATGTGTTGGAAGTTTAGAACGTTTGTCTAGTAAGTGCTGTAATAGTCGAAGTCGACGTGCAGTTTCCTGTCTTTTCAGTCTGGTATGAGGATTCCAGGTTAATCGCTTGTCCAAATGTAGTCCAAGGTAGCGGATCTGTTCGACAGGGGTATAGAGTAACATCATTAAATGAAACTGTAGGGCAGTCAGTAGGTGTACGACGAAGGGTAAAGGTGATTTGATGGGATTTGTTGGAATTTATCTTAATCCTCCAATTACGACACCTTTCTTCGAGGGCTGTGATATGGGATTGGAGATTTTGGGATACAATTATTGGGTTATTATTTACAGCGAGCAACATGTGTCATCGGCATACGTAGTGAGGATAGTATTAGGATTGGTTGGAATGTCAGCTATATAGAAAAAAAAACATAAAAATTGATGTAAATAAATAAACGAAAAAGAATCCATTGAACATAATACGAATAGAAAAATTCTAGCATCATGTGAAAATGGAATATAAGGACGTTATTATTATTTATGAGAATTGATATACATGGATTATAAAAACTTAAATAATTTAAGAAGATTATTTAAAATACTAAATTAAAGAATGCAACATGAAAGATAAAATAAAAATAGTCGAAGGTACAACTGTATAATAGCTGGAGTTTCTTTAACATGGTAGGAGTTGCCTACTTTTTTGTCCCCTAAGAGGTATCCCGAGAGCATTTATCTCATGGTTGAAGATATTTACTATTTTTTTTTATTTAATTGGTTGTGATCATTACAAAAATCTTGACGATTACTATCAATGAAATTCCAGTTCTTCCATCAGGAGCAGAATAATCCAAGTTTCTTAAAAGATCTAAGTTCTTATTGCCTAGGCTCAGGATTTAAAATAAGAAACGCAAGAGGTGTCCTGGTGAGCCAATTGCTCAAATGAGAAAAAAAAAGATGTCACGTGAGGGAAATGGAGCATACGTGTGAGAGAAGTAATCAGTCTTAATGTTACGAGGAGGCCAAAGCTCAAAAGTATAGATAAGGTGGTAACAGAGGAACATAAACAAGCGGTAATAACAACAGGAAAGGGCTAACGAAAGGTAGACAAAAGTATAAACAAAACAGTTGAGATACTAGGAAAATATAGGCGTTTATGAGCCAGATTCTCATGAATACACCTCTCCCGGGTTAAGATATGGGCCTACGGACAAGCTTCAGAAAGTCTGTTATTGTATAGTGTAAAAACTTATTGGGCATTGTTTATGACCTATACGAAGTATTATAGCAATATAATATTGGCCAATAAGCCAATAAGAATGAAGAAGAAAAAGAATTACCACGCCCACCATGACAAAAAGGGAGATAGTAACAGATGTACGAGAAGTCTAGTTTCAGAAGACTTTTAATGGATCATTGGAAGAGGAGGAGAAAGGTATTCTCCGATTAGTTATTTTAATATTTTGAGCAAAGGGTTAATGGTCTTTGAATGCCGAACATGGATACTAAAATTAGCCTGATTAAAAGTTCTTGGAAATTTAATTTGAAAATTTAAATATTAAAGCAGGAGTGCTATATTACAGTTTTATAATAAACTTGAAAGGTGTGATTTAAATTCCAGATAACAAATCTTCAAAATCCGTACTAGACTTTTTTGAATTCAGAAATTTGCTATAATTACAAGAGTAGAATACTAATATTTACAACAACCATATTCTGCGGTATACACTCCAGAACTCTTCGGACTCAATCGCGCAGTTTGCAATATGTTCTGACTCGGAATCTGCCCTCAAATCTTTACAAGATTCATTTTCAACACACCCTTTAATAATTGAGTTGAAGCAGCATTTGAAAACGTTCAACAACATGGGTTATAGGGTCTTGTTTATATGCCTACCAGGGATGGGATCACCGGGAATGAAAAGGCAGACTCGCAGGCCAGATTAGCTATAAAGTCAGGTCAAAACGTAACATCATTAACATTCAAATATGTTATTTATTGACTAAACGAATGTTGAATTACGAGAGACAACAAGTTGAGAATGGTCCAACAGACAGTGAAATATCTAACCAAAAACTTGAATCTGCTACGGAGAGATGATTCTTGCCGGTCTTCGGATACTCGATTCACCCACGGTCATCTCATGAAAAAAGATGTGTCGCTACTGCGGAAACGATTTCACCGTTAGGCACATTCTCACTGAATGTATTACTCATAAGTCACACCGATTCTCTTCAGATTTACAGATGTTTAAAGAAGATCCCACAAAAATAACAAAACTTTTTCAATTTAAAAAAAATCATTATATCTATGATCACATAATCTCCAACTATAATTCCAGAATGTATAAGTGGATGCATAATTTAATATAGTAATTTAATAGCTATGCCAATTCTAACTGTAACTTTGTAAAATGTAAATTGTAATTGTTACTTTCTTACTTTGTAATTGTAACTTTGTGAATTATATATAAGCGTGTCGCGATCGACTTGTTCTCATTGGCGTAGTCGAAGGGGAAAGATGGGATGTAAAATGCATACTGTGTTTATTCACGGTGTTTCAGTATCAGGTGCATTCCAGCGAGGGGTGGATAGGTAAAAAAATATGTTCAAAATATTTTTTTTATTTTTTAAATCATTTCTCTAGTTTTCGAGATATAGGCTCATGGAAAAAATAATTTTTTAGACCAAACTTTTGATAGCAGCATTCCGTACATGCAGTACCAAAAAATTTCTTTTCCCGAGTATTTTTCAATATAGATTTTTGATAACTTAAAACGCAATTTTTTTTTTTTTATCCAATGCAATTTATTGGTTGTACTATTTTTTCGTAAATATGAAAAAGTATTTATATAGCTGCACGGTGTGGGTGATAATTTGATTTCAATAGTTCAAATCCGTTCAAATCAAATTTTATTTGGGCCAGGAAAATGTATCATGAAAGAATAATATGACTTAATTTTATCTACGTAAAAAAACAACAAAAATAATTATTTAAAGGGTCAAAAACTCGTGCCCAGGAACATTAAAAGAACATGGGTAATTAACAGCTATTGCTAGAAAGTTCTGACTTCTACAATCGCTTCAAATGCTCCTTGGTTCATAAGAAATAGCCAATTGCATCGCGAATTACAAATGGAGTCAAAGAGGATTACATCAAAAAATGGTTCATGAAGTTCCACTCCCAGTTGCCGACAGTTAAAGGAGCAGTGGCCTACAACCTGGAAAACCCAACCTCAACCCGAAGACTGAAGCCCAGAATGCTGCAAGACATTCTTTAATACATTTTTAATAAATATAAAAATAATTCATAGTCACACTACCTCTATTTACTTATTATTATTTTTTTTCTCTCTTTTCTTCTCTCTCCCCTTTTTCAAATTAACTTGTTTTTTTTTACTATTAGAAGACAATTGTTTGTTTTATTTAAGTGTACCAATATCATTATTTTTTATTATTAATTTTACTTTCCTCTTATATTAAGAAGCATTATTCTTATCTATTTATTTTATTATTATTATTTTTTTCTTTTAATAAGAACATTTTATATAGTTAGGGTTGTCATTTGTATGACTATACCCCTTCATAATCAACTGTTAAAAAATATCCGATCTGGTATAAAAATAAAAAATCAAAAAAAAAATCGCTTCAAAGTCCATTGTACACGGAATTCCACCGCAGGCATTGCAAGCGATCGACGATCAACCCAAATTGACTTCGCGATTGACTATTTGGCCACCACTGATCTAGATGAATATCAAAATCATCTAGAGAGGTTCGTTAGACCAACACTCCACAACTTGAGGTGAACTAGGTTGCACTAGCATTCCTGCACCCAATCACAAGAGATCCTTTTAATTTTTTGTTAAAAAATATATTTAACAGAAATTTTTCACTAATTTAATTTAATCGATCTAGATGGTAAGAGATAGCAGAGAAAGAAGAAATCGCAGAATTGCTGAGGACAATTTGTGTTGACAAGAGAAATCAAATGGGGCGAGACCCAGCCCACTACCTGTTGAATCCTATAGAAGGTTCGCTTATCGGGCGCATCAGATCTCATCTCTGTGCTGCGCGATGAGTTGGATAGATATTAGTGTCAAAAATATTTTGCGGTGCGCGCATCACACATGTTTCACATACTACCCGGCTTAGAGTTTAAATAAATCCTCCATTACGCATTCACCTACTAGTGGATGGTAGTCAAATTGGTATTCTATAAAGCTTTGTGCCACTCTACTTTACCTTCCCCTTAATATATGCCCATATACAAGTTAAGTTATACTAAATAATACGCTAAAGAAAAAAATATTAATAACAGACGTTTCGCTCCACTTTATAGTGCTTTATCAGGGCTAATGAGAACATGATACTAACATTGTAACAAATATTTATTAACTTTCCTTTTTATCCTTTCCAAATGTTAGTTTATTTTTAAAAAATATTTACATAACACCGACGTTTCAGAGTTCTTCGTCTTCAGGGTACTTTTAATTTTAAAAATAATACAACGATGATATAAAAATAATAAAAACCATATTAATAAAATTATATGGATTACGCAATTATAACAATAATATACTGTCTCTTCCAGGCTCTTTATGATTAAAATCCATAAATTTTGCTTCATGAATTTTACAAAACTATAATATAGTTAAAATATTTCGGGAAACCACCAGCTATCTCCTTGGTAACATCACATTTATCACACTGAAATAAACTTTACATACATCCTAATTCACGTTATGTTTGCAAATTTGGGGAAGTACTCTAACGGAGGAGAACTCCGAAACATCTGTGTCGTGAAAATATTTTTTTTATAAAGAAATATCTAGAAAGGAAATCACTAGATATTAATATAGTATAAATTGAATCTTTCCGAGATAAAAGACATGACGTGTATAAACAAAACAAATAAAGTTGTAAAACAGATTATATATAAAAATCGAACTCAGTAAACTAAAACAAATATATAAATAGAATATAAATTAAAAAAAAAGTACACTAATGGGTGATAGAATAGCTAATGCACTACTAGAGTAATGGATTGGAAATAATGATATGTTGAAGTAATAACAAACAACGTAAAATTAAAAAAAAGAAAGTGTGGGGAAGAAATTGATGAGTATGGTACAATAAAAAATCTAGGTAAATGGATAAACAAATGAATAATGTATGATGATAACACAGAAATAGTATAGATTCTAGAAGGAAAATGAAGATCAGAACGGGAAGATTACGGCAGGAGAAAATAGGCAGAGTGGGAGCATCTTCACAGAAATTTGAAACTCAGATATTAGACTGTAATACATTTAAATTTGTAAAATAATTATAAGGTAATAGGAATATAATAGAATGTATAAATAAAATTTAAAAAATTAAAAAAATTTATACATTTTGAAGAGTAAAATATTTAATAAAAATATAAACAAGAAATATACATTTTTTATTATCAATATTCTGTATTTGTTAGTACAACGTTTTGGTTCTCTCCATCTTCAAGTACTAATATTCCTTATGTGTTATTATTTTTAATTAACATATTGTTATTACATAGATATTAATACTTGAAATTGGGGGAACCCGAAATGTTTACAAAAAAATACAGAATATTGATAATATTCAAAAGGAAGTTTGTTTTTTACACCATCTTGATAAAAAAAAAAAATTCTCAGAAAACAAAATCCAAAATGAAATATACTAAAAGATAGTAAGGACACTGACTGAAAGTAGTAAATTTAACAAATAAATACAATCTTAATCCACTTTAAGGTAACATGATTTGTTTCTAGATGGATATTTGTTCCTAGACACAGATATGAGGTGTTTTTTATGGTTTGGGACCGGAGCGAGGATAGAAGATTTGAAATAAAGTTTTCATCATTTACAGTTAATTTATACTCTTCCAATTTTATTTATAGTCACCATGAAATAATCTTTACATACCAACACCTAACACCCACATTTATGCAAGGATCCTTTATATAATTGAATTTTACCAGGCTTCTTAAACATTATTTATAGTTTATATGATTTACTTACGTTTAGGTCTCTGTATAGTATTTTTATTAGAACGCATAAAATATCAATTTTATTTTTGAACTATTGCGTTTTAAAAGTAATCTAGCAGTGTAAGTTTCAATGGATGAATGAAGGTGATGAAATGAAAGGAAAGTAAGGGAACTTGATCGAGTCAGCTGAGGTCAAAGGTCAAGTGTGGCTTTTCCATTTTCAAGTTTTCTACGCCACTCTCGTCTGAGGCGAGGCTTTTATTCAATGTTATAAAATTCATTGAACTAGTGTTGTATAGAATGTAATATGGCGAACTAAATAAAAAAAAAAATATTTTGTTTTACTTCCCTACTACCTAAGGTATGGAAATTGAATTTATGCGAGAAATAAAATAATTTTTCTACAACAGAATCAAAGCATTTTACATTTAAAACATTAAATGTGATAATATTTATATTATACAATAGTATAATAGCTTATTTATTTTCAAATAGCCTTGTTTATTAACTTAAATGTTTAAATAAATTGTCTGAGACTTCTCACACTATTTTTTATGACCCCCTTTCTTGTCACTTCTGAAATACGGAGGGTTATCGAGAGGTGACCAACATATTCTAACCATGATGGAGGTCATGTTTTTCATTTCTTGGGACCACTATGAAATAAAATAAGTCTTACCAGGTCAGATTCGAACTGTAATTCTCAGGCTGCAAACACCTGAGCAACGGTCGGGCCTAGTGTTCTCACATATGAAAGGCAACACGAGAATTTACAACTCAAAACCTAAAAGCCAGAACAACGTACGTTCTCACGATTTCAGCTTTTTATGGCAACCCATCCAGGATTGCATTAGTTCCGTCCACCGTCCGAAATACAAAGTATCGTAAAGTAGTCTTTTATTACGGTCTAATTATTGTTCGCGCCACGCGTACTATTATGAAAAACAGAAAGAGCTGTTACGCAAGCTCAAGTTCTGTCTATTCCAGTCTAGAAATCTCCCTCCAGAGGCACTCCTATCTACCAACATCCCTCTCCTCTAGGTCTAAACTATCCCCACTTTCTCATATTCCACATAAGATTTTTGAGATAAGAAAAATCAATGCATAATCTAAAGAAGTCGAATGGCATTCTGGGAGACAAGCTGTATGTAGTACTGTGTAGATAGTAATTGTATATAGCTCTCGGTAGTTTCAGTATTTTTTTGTATTTATGTTCTCTTGTGAGATTGTTACATGGCGTACATCGACCATTATACTCGCTATAAGTGTCTGTTTTAAAAGTAAGATAAGTAATGCTACCCTGGATGGTGGGGGTAACATTCTCTTTTTCAATTATAGCCACCTTTTATATGTTTATTTATTTATTTTAAAGATTTATCTGCCTCAAGCCTCCTCGTCCCGTTAAATTTAATCCATTGCAATCAATAGTCATCTATGCATAGTTGTCGCAGAGAGGCGTTTACTAACCTAAATATAGAATACATTGAAAAGGGAAATTGTTGAAAAGGGAAATTGTTGAGATCATGAAAAATTTCGAATTTGTGTTTTCAATGAAAATTTTTTTATGTCCCTTAAGTCTAAATAACCAAGATTCATATATAACTCAGTAAATAAAAAAGTTGTACGAAACTGAAATTGTATATTTAGTGCTGATGTGACCTGGAACGTTACTGTAATTTTTTCGCTGAAAGAGACCTAATGAAATTGTCATTTTATAAATGTAAAATTAATTGATATTTTTTATCAGATATGTATTATCCTCAATAGAGTAGAAAATACTTCATTATTTTCAACAAGAAAAATGTTTAAACAATTTTCAAATAAAGTCGTTTAAAATATGAAGAGCGTGGTCAGGGCTGCGTTGTGACAGGGTGGTTTTTTATATAAACAATATTAAAAATCCTAAGAATTATTTTATGCATTCAATCATAATATCAATTCGAAAGCGCAAATATAAGTTAAGTAATTAATAAATAAATAATAAATTATTATGTGAAAAGTTTTTAAACTGCGCACGCGTCGACTAGCCAATTGTCTTGCTTTGTGTTAGAACGAACCTTTTATTTATTTTGTAAGACAATTTTCGATACATATTTTTTTTTATATACTTTTTTTAGCTACTCTTATATCTAAAAATTTATTTTCAACCTGGAAAAAATATTTTTCATTTTTTCTCCTTGAGTTAATTACCATATCCTTTAATATTTTTTACTTATTCTTTTTTCATTATTAATGAAATTTTGACATAGTTAATATTGTCTATATTTCAAGTAAAAAAAAACTAAATTAGTCTATTGTGCTTGCATTAAATGTATTTAGACTGTCTGTGTTTGTTGAATAACAAAATTTTCTTTTATTATGTTTTCATCACATTGATTTCTTTTTTATTTAAGAAATGTTGTACATTTCTTTAATGATTACAACAGACATAAAACTGTATAAATATTTTAAAAGAAGGAAATATATTTTCCGAAACATTAAAGTCCGAATAAGAAAGAGAATAACAAGCTTTATAGCATCTAGAATAAAGGCTTAACTGGTTTCGTATTCAAATGAGGATAGGATAAAAAATAAAATAAAAAAAAATAGCGATAAAGAAAGAAGGATACAACGGGGTCCTTGTTGTAGTGGAACGGTTTTAAGATGTAAAATTCACTACTCCACCGATGGAATGGGGGAAGATGACTTCTTTTTGTACTGAAAGTTTACAGGAGATTATCATGTTTATATTCATTTTATCCACAGTGTTCGACAAAATTAGGGTTACAAAAGATATCAAAATACACAAAAATCAAACTACGCGTTATCGGAAAACGTAAAGAGATCTGTTTCATAAAAAAGTACAAACTAATACTATTACATTTGTCTTATATATAGATGATAGACAGATAGATGATAGATAATTCACCATATGTGGATTTGAAGATGTTCAGAGATGTGGTCAAGAACAACAATAGTTTTCAACTATGAGAGATGCCTTTCCCGCTTTGGCCAAAAGGGTGTGGCGGCAATGGGAGAGCAAAATGAACCAAAACTACCAGACATTATAAAATAAATATAATTACTAGTAAATATTATTAAGTAGAGAAGATGGTCGGGGTGCGGTCAACAACAAACGCAAATAAACAAATAATTATTTCTTCGTATTGACTTTTCCACCTGATTTTCAGATCTTCATCAGGAAGTTTCGTCAGAGGTTCTGGCAAAACAGTTTCTGCCTAAACTCCCTGATGAAGACCTGAAAATCAGATCGAAACGTCAGCACGAATAAATAATTTTTTGTTTGTTTTTATTTTTTTGCCGTTCATACTTAATATAGGGTCAAGCATCTACACCTCAATAAATATTATAATATTTAAAGGTTAAAAGTATAAACAAGAGAAAAAGTACTTCAAACAGTATCATAAATACAACGTATATTTTCACCATCAAACTAAAAATAACAATTTAACTTCTAGAATGAAAGTAAAGATAAATAAATAAATAAAACACAAAAATCAACTTAAACCCACTTTTTTACAAACCACAAAAGGAAAAAATGAACTAAAAAAACATTGCTTAAAACGCAGAAAATAATAATTCTATACAAATTGAACTTTATAAATTAAAATTAAATATTACTCTTAAAAGTTGATCTTTGAAATTGTTTTTTTTCACATCTTGCATTTTAAATAAAGAAAAAGACATTATATTTTACTCAAACTTGAACTTAAGAAATCCGACTGACCGGTGGCAGTAAATATGATTTTCACTGTACCGCTGTTGAATGGTTGCTGCATTTACTGACCAGCCCAGTAAGTGCAGCAACCGTAAGAAGGAGAGTGAGTCACGTGAGTGATTCTGTGGACTGACTGTGTGGACTAACTGGAGGAACTTAGTCTAAGTTCTATCCATAAGCCGTAATACTTGCGTTGTATACGAACTTAATTCCTACTCTCATACTATTTTCAATAGAACAACACAACAAATAAACATTAATGTGTCGAAGCACAATCGTGAAGCACTATTATAACACCAAGGACGCGGGTTCTAAATCGGCTTCGGCAAATAATTATTATATTGTAAGTTACAATGCTGCCCTGAGTCAGCCCTGTGGGTTCTGGAGCCTTCCTGGGTTCCACCCAGCCTCATAAAGTGGGTACCCTTAATCTTGAAAAAATCAACTCCTTGTATAACCGTTGTTCTAAAAACAGTGCTTTCTTACCAAGTACTGAACCCATGACCCTTCATGGATCGTAGAGTTCCAGATTATTGTTATTATATTTATAAGAATTTCTTGGAAATTAAACCAGCGTTACCTGACAACTTGAAACATTTTTTCTAAAGATAATCGTGACGAAACGAAGACCGAAAAAATTAAATAAAATGAGAAATAGTTTCTTCTAGAAGTCACGGCTCCAAACAAAATGAAAATGTTGGTTTTGCAATAATAATACATGGGACACCCAAAAGATATAAATTACCCACATACTCAACAATATTTGCAGCTGAACTTCAGGCGATTTCAACAGCACTTCATTTATCCATAGAAAGTGAATACTCAAACATACTCATTTGTACAGATTCAATGTCTGTACTCCAGAGTCTATCAAACTTCAGACAAAGCGGACCTACGATAGACAAAATTAACAACTATATAGACATGCTAAAACATCTTAAAAAAAGTGTTTCCTTTCTCTGGACTCCAGGGCATTCAGGAATAGCTGGAAATGAGGCAGCGGATAAAGCTGCTAAAGAGGCAGCTACAATGAACGTTCCACCACTTCAAATTTACAAGCCGAAAGTCATAAAGGCATTTTTAAGGAACAGAATCCGACAAAGTTGGGATTCAATGTGGGCTAACGTACCACTCAACAATAAACTAAGACATGTTTAAAAAAACACACAAAAGTGGACAAGTGCCATAAGGGGAAACAGAAGAGAAGAAGTGGTTGTTGCAAGAGTAAGAATAGGATATTCCAAATTAACACACCTCCACTTAATCACAAAAGAGGACCAACCTATATGCCAAACCTGACAGACCCTATTATCGATAAAGCATATAATTGAAGAATGCTCTTCATTTCGTCAAGCCTTCGAAAATAATAAAATTCCTCGTACAAGAGAATTGGCCCTGAAAGACTCAGCAGAATCCATAGACAAAATAATAAAATTTCTGAAAAAACTCAACTTCATACTCAAATATAATCCACTAATATCGACCAGTGTAAAAAGGAAATAGTCTACATTCAACAATCAAATGTCAAAGACAAGAAGATAAATAAAGTAAAAAGAGTGTAATAACCTAGATGTTGATCGCCCTGAATAAATATCTAATCTAATCTAATCTAGAAGTCACAATCCCAGAAACCAATCATTTGCGGGATTTGGTTATTATTATTATTATTTATAGGTTTTGGTGATCTTAAAAAATATTTTACACATTTCAGAATCGAAGTACTCCCCTTACTGTATACATCATATATAAAACTATGACTAATTTACAAACTTCTGTATCATAGAGTTAATACCCACAAAATGTTTCAACACATTCTTAGATTGTTTCCCAACACTATATTTGAACTTCCATCACCTTTTCTTGAAATCAGTGTATCATATCTTGTCATAAATTCCTGATCTTGTTATCTACAGAAAACAGATAACGTAGAGGCCTATAAATCAAGTAAAAAAAATACGACTCATTCGCTCACTAGGTTACAGGATGTTGCTGTGGACACTATTATGCTCTTGTTTATTTTTAGGTGCTTCGGCCTACGAACCTGACACCTTTCAAGTCCTCGTCGACCTCTTCAACGGGCTCTTCTTAGACAGTGCTCTATCCTTCGAGTATGAGTTCGGAAGTGGAGTATCCTTACTCCAGGAAAAAGCTACCGTGAGTTTATATCTTTACATCAACAAATTTACCTTTACATGTCTACATGAATATATATTTTTTATTTATTTACTGAATTTCAAAACCTTCTGTACTAAAAAAAAATAATATTAAAAGCTTAGTGTAGCCAAAGGTACCCCAAATCTACATCAGAAGCAATCGTCCTACCTACACTTCAGTCAAGCCAACGAATATTAACCCGTAGCGTTAGTATTTACGAACATTTCAAGTATCCTTTTATATTTTCTTTTATCCGTATTCATTTTGAGATCTTACTTATAACTTAGTTCTTTATAGTTTTATAGTTTCCTTGTCCTCACCCGATAATACCAAAACATAGGCAAATCTACCTAACGACGTATTATAAAATATAAATTTTATTTTTTGAGCTATTGAGTTCTAAAAATCGCTGTCACTATACATCTGTCCAATGATACACGTCCTAACTCAAATCTGTGATATCAACCTGAACGCAATCAATCTTCTTATCTACGTTTCGGTCCACCTCTCCGACTTTTACCCACTGGATATTAACATTTTAGAGATACGTTCGCTACTGAGCCCTACAACATAACGAGCCCATCTTATTTGTAAAGGTGATTTAAATATTACAGTAGAAAGATACAGACTTAAGGAAAAAAATAAACGTATGTGACACAGCAATAAGGTTTTTAGATTAGAAGGTCTCGAGGTCAGTTTCTTTTCAAGCACCTTGCAGGCTTATCAGGCACATGTAAGGAAGCAATGTTGGAAACAAGTAGTTTACGAGTTTGTAAGGAAAGGATTTATATCTCCAACTAATCCATCTATGCCTTATTATTGTAATGTAAATTAGTATTTTGTAATTAAATGAAAGTTTAAACTGTTAGTCTAGTACAGTGGTCCCCAAACTTTTTTGTCCAACCACCCCCTTTCAGGAAAAATATCACAAAGTGCGCCCTGGATTTTTTTTTTTAAATTTTAATATGAATTAATAGGAAATACATATGCATTAATGTGTCTACCTTTTTTGTAAAATATAGTAAATAAAGGTGTAAATTAGAAACATTGAACTTTGAAATTATGAAACTATTTATTGAAATTAGAATAGAATGTAAGACAAAAAAAAACGTTAAAACATTCGAAATTGTCTTAATTAGGAGGAAGGTGTGCTACTACAAATTATAGAGCACTTTATTTGAGTAATATTTGCTATTATAATATTATTATAAAATATTAAATTTAATTTAATAAAATTAAATTCCATTAAATAAAATATTCCTAATATTTGCTCGAAATCGGGATGCCAGGATAATCGCTGAAGGCAATTATTCAAAATAAGTTAATTGATTTATATTGAGTCCTAAAAAACTATTATTATAATTGGATTCTTTTCCAGTTACCAATTAAATACCTTTTGATTTATAAAATGTTGTTACCATTAATAATATAATATAATAAGGGGTGGTACTGTATAATATAATAGTAAATAAACTACATACAGGAACTAAGTATTTATTTACAATGATGTTATTAAAATTATTGAAATCATTCAGATAATTGGTTTGCCATAAAATATTTAATTACATTATTAATTGTTACCTAATATATCTTAATAGCTTCTGCTTTGGATGATTCATGTCGTGGATGTGTTTTTGCCCTAGTTCTGTTGTAGCCATCGGTGTCGTCTAAGCTGTGGAGTTCCATTTCTAAAGAGCCCTTCTTTGGACTTCTCCAAGTCCATGTCTAGCCCGTCTTCGTACTTCTGCTGCCTCTTCTGCTTCTTTGTCCTCGTCTTCAATCCTCTTTTCCTGATCTCATTGTCCTGTTCCTTTTCTCCCTCCTCCCTTTAGAGGCGTTAACTTTTCCGAATCTAATTCCTCATTGGCCATAGGTGGCAACGCCCCCTTGGTGAGCGTCTCCCCTAGGCCCGAGAGGGGTGGGAAAGTTCTAAGAAGGATTTATACCAGCTTAATTGACTTCTGTCCTTCGGCATATAGCAAGAGATGTGTGAAAAGCTCTGACAACAAGACCAAGTGTGTTGCCTCTGAGTGTGTTGACAGGGGTATCCGGGGGAACAGGTATCCTCGCAGATGTGACTAAATCATATAACGACATCTATCATATTGTTGTTGTCGGAATGTTAAAACCTCGATACATAGCATATAAGGTGTAATAATTACGGATAAATCTCCTAATTCATAGCGCGCTCCAAAATCTGCTGGCAATACTGCCAGTAGCCAGTACTACTACTGCCGTTCTAGGCTTTGGTCTTGCGATCGACGCATCGCACGTGTGGCAGTTCCCTGCTGCAATGCACGTAGTTCTAATGTGTTTTTGAAAGGCATTCAGTGGTTCCATGAACAGTAGCAGTGCGCGATATCACATACTTCAATGCAAGTGAGCGAGTATGCGGTAACCGAGAGTATGTCTAGTACGTTGTTTAAAGAAAAAATAAGCGTAATGAGCAGAATACATAAATCAATTTTTTTAAATCTCCTCTTCTTTCTTTTATACTATCACCACCCCCTTGATGTTATTCATCGCCCCCCCCAAATGCGTAGCCATCACTGCCCACCTGAATCGCTGCAGCACCCACCAGGGGGCGGTGGTGACCACTTTGCAAATCACTGGTCTAGTATGTGTTGTCCAAAAAGAGGATTCAAAGGCTATCGTTTGTCCAGATCTAGTCCTAGATAGGTGATCTACTTGACACGGATAATTGGAGTATTATAAAAGGATACTATAGGTCAGTAATATGAAATAAGAGGAAAATAAATTTCTTTATAATAAATTTCAACGGAAATAGTCGTTTTGAGGTATCTTGTGCCTATACAGCATCTTTTATATGATTATGAGCCAATACGCCTTTTACGAATATTTCTAGCCTCGAGTTTTGTATTTTAGGCCATATTTAAATCATATACACCATAGAGAATCAAAATTCTCAAAGGCCATTTAATAACACACCGTGCCAATCATATATCGACAATAAACATAAACCGGATTAAAATTGGAACAAATATTTTCCTCAAAGAGGAATTAATATTCAAATCTGACAGAGGGAAAGAGACAAAGTGTCAAGTGTAAACGAAATTGGTATTAACTGTTTATCGAAGAGAGCCCTTTTACAATCCCAATCAAAACACAAAGGGCGCTCGGATAAAACAAACTTCATTGTACTCTTAACGGCTTATTGATAATGGAAATGAAAAAATAAAAAAGATTAAACAAACAATTCCAACCTTTTCAGGTTATCCTTAAAATGAAAAATATAATTCTGATAACGATTTAAATATGGTAATCATGTTTTACGGTTTGTGAGTTTTTTAAATTTATTTATTCATTGAAATTTACAGCTGTATTATATAAATATACTCCAAATAAATTTGATATTACAATGGCATGTTACAGATTTATGCAGAATTTACCTTTTACTAGAACTCCAATAAAGTTTCTTGGGTAGGTCTTGATGTCATCTTCTTTTCTTTCAGAAGAAATTCTATTATAAAGTTTGCTTATTATTTACTGATACAACCAAGTGAAAAAATAATAATAAAGGCTTATTGTAACCGAAGTTTTAATGCCGATACCGTCAATCGCTGCCTCTGTGCATCTATTCAGTGATGTACGCCCAAACCGAAATCTAAGAGATCAGTATGGACGGAACCCTCCCACCTACGTTTTGGTCCATCCATCTGATTCTTACCCGTTGGTTCAGTATTTATTAACACTGTTATTACAACATTCTACTCATAAGTCCATCTTACGCCCCTAAGGTATTACTTGGAGTTTTTTTATGAGTGCAGTGAGAGACTTCTGAGGCAATATGAGGTACTCCTGCCCTGCAGTAATTGGTATTTGGAAAGGGAGGAATCCGGCAAGTGGGCCTCCTGGTACTATTGCCAATCCCTGGTGCCAAGATTTATTTTTCAGGACCGGTCATGTCGAGTTTATTATAATTTTTTTTATCTTCAGAACTAAATGACGATATAACTCCCTTCTGATTTACAGGTGAGCTTACAAACTCCTCTGCAACTCCTTCCCAAAAGCACGGTGACTTATCCAGACAAATATACACAACTGAACTCACTGGAGCTGCTAGTGCTCAGGAACATCACGATATCTCAGGAAAACAGGTAAAGGATAAACCAATTTTGATAATAATAATAATAATAAAGTCTCAGTAAACCCGAGTAAACCCTCAATAAAGGTTCGATGCCGATACAACCAATCGTTCCCTACATACTCTGTCCACTGACGTCCCTCCAAACCCAAATCTCCTAAATTAGTTTTAACTTAATCCTCCCATTTACGTTTCGGTCTATCCCTCAGACGTTTACCCGTCGGTTTATGTTAAGTCTTACAACCTTACACGGCCATTTTATACGCCTATAACCTGAAGTATATGTAAACGATCCAGTCCCCTTAATTCAGCTGAGTGTAGCCTTCTGAATTCTCTGGTTAACTTATCCTTTTCCGGTCCGAATATTTTACGTAATGCTTTCTTTTCAAAAACCTTAAACCAGCTTTGATACATTCTTTAAAAATTGATGCTGAGCGTGTATCAAACGACTTTCACTTACAAACCTACTTTGAGTTGAAATAATTAATTACTGTTTCAGAATAGATAATTTTCTATCATTTATTGTGGTAATACTTTCTTAGACTAATTTTTCAAATAATCCTTTAGCTGAAAGATTAACTATGTAACATTAAAGTATATTTGATAATATTTCTCATCACAAATTTTTAACGTATTTATTTCAAGGGACCACCACATAAATTAAAGTCGACCCCCTGGCCGGATTCGGACGGGCACCGCTGCTGTCGCTTAACTCCCTCAGCTACAATAATACCAATAAAATTTTAATTGTACTCAGCCATTTATTCAATTATAATATTTTACTAAATCAATTTTTAAAATACTAAATATGATCTTATAGATATAATAGTCTTTCAGCCAACCGAAATGCTCAGATATTAATTTCATTAAGTGAAAAAAAATACTAATTACTTTATAACTGCGATTACATGAAGAGAGTTAACAGACTGGCGAAACGGAACAACACAATGGACAAGCTCTAACCAGTTTAAACCAAACCTTGTTTTCGAACCGATCTTAGATTTATATGACTTCAATCTTTATTACCTTCAATGATTTTCTGTGTTAAAATTTTTTTTTCTAAAATTATTGGCTTTCCAACGGTATTTAATAAGTCTGTATTACTACTCCTATTTCTGGAAAAGTGTATTAACCTGAAAAACTTTTTCCTCTTATCTCCTTAAGTTAAATATCAAATTCTTTCGTAGTTTATATATTTCATTTCCAATTAAAATATGGTACTTTAGAGAAAGCTATTTTCAAAATTCAGAAACTTACGTCCTGTCAAGCTTTCAATGAGAATATAGACTTGACAGTCGACCATTTCATTGTACACTGATACATTATAATACTTTAGAGCCGCTTTCGAAGAAGTCGAAAAATGGTAAAAAATCGATTGTATAAATGGGTACAAATGGTTAGTCGATTTTCTCATAACTGCTGCTCTCACATTCCAGTAGCATTCCCGCCATAATTTCCTACCGTAAAAACCGAAAAACGTGCTGTTAAAACCAAAAATGTACTAAATCATATTGTAATAAACTCAAAATATGCATATAGCTATGCAATTAAAGGGTTATTATTAACTGCGAGCCAAATATTTAACAATTGTAATACGTCCCCTTACTATATATTTTGTATGTAGGTAAGTAAAAGTAAGAATATAAGCAAATTATTTTTTCCCTTTTCAGGCCTAAAGTGGACCTGGTGCTGAGCGGATGCCACATCGAACTAGACGTCGCCGTCTGGAACAAATCCGATTGGCGAATTCAACCCATCTTCGTCTGGCTCGACGATTGCGAGACGATACAGTTCTCCGACGGGACCAAACCCCCGTTCCCGGAGCAAGTACTGCCCACACTCTCACAGGGGCTCCTCAACACTGCCGTAGAACTCTTCACAAAGGAGTACGACGAGGCGGAGGACATCAAGACGGAACCCAGCAAGAACTTCCAAATCCTTCAGGATGTGTTTCCTGTACTCATGTACCTCAAAGGGAGGCCGATAGTTGCCCAGGTGGAAGATGAAGATTAATCCTTAATAGATTTTATTTTTATCTTCATTGTTTAAATAATAAATAATACCAGCAGGGATCGGATAACAACAGGAGCGGACCTCAATTTCAAGCAGTCAGTGAGGCCCACGACTCGCTACCAGCTCGTACTGCCGTCCTCACAATAATGATTATTACTATATTATTATTATATTTTTGTATTTTTTAAATTTGATATTTTGATAAAGTGAAGTAATATAATATAATATATGATTAAATCCAAATTATATATAACACAATAAAATTACGTTTTACCGTAGTGATACCCGAATTAACAATTATTAATTATAAAATTGATATCTAAATAAAAAATATAACACTATTTTTGGCCTATTTTCACTTAGTTAGATAAATATAGAATGCTTTATTCATTCATGCTGCCCAAATACATTGGGTTGCTACATTACACAGCATACTGATCAATCCGTGAACGGACATATATATAAATTACATAGTTTTACATGATAATAAAATAGAAAGAAAACATTTTTTTTTCCACAGTTTTCGTTTACAATCAATTCCAGTCTACTCACTAAATACAAATATTTCAATTTATTCCTTTTTTATTTCCCTTTCTTGTCCCTTCCATATCACAATTTTCATTTCATTTGATCGACAAATTCACTCTCCATGAATTCCCCAATGTAACAAATATTAAAAATAATAAATAAAATAACAAACTAGATATGAAATTTAAAATTGCCATCCTTCCTCAGGATACCTCCCTTATTTATTAATTTCCATGCATATAGTGGTGGATGATTCCTAGGGAATCGAGTATTATATTTTATGTTATCCTAGCATGTCCTGGACATCGACCCCGAGCTCCTCCATGAAGCTCCTAGTTGTGCTGGGAATCGTTCCACGGGCTCCGAACCAGAGGCCTCTCACGTCGAAGTCTCGTTCTCCGAAGCCCTCACGGAACTTCTCCTTGAGGAAAGGGACACATTTATCGTAGATTTCCTTCTTTTCACTATCTACCTTATTTGCCTGGTCAAGGTCATTATTTTCATATCTCACGGTGGGATCCAGAATGATTGCCGACATCCCCTTCTTAGAAAAAGCAAATATATCCGTATATCTTGTGGATCCATCCGTATCTACACAGTAGACCTCGTCAAAGCAGGCAAAATCTCTTTCTTTTAGGAGCTTCATTAACTCGTATGTCACTTCATGATGTCGGCGTGTTATGAGGAGGGAGTTGTTGGGGCATTTCCCCAGCACATGTGCTGGTGTTTCCGGCTCTCTGTTACATTTGCGACAGAGGGACCCAACTTCTCTATCCTGTCCGCTGACACCTGGGACTCTACGTAGGGGTGCATAATTTATATTCAATGTCAGGGTATATTCAATGTCAATAGAACAAGTAATGTCAGGAAGCAACAGTCACGTTAACTATCACATGCACATGCTTTGAAAGTTAACTATTGTACAGTTTCCGTAATGACAGCAAAATTGATAGCAACTACCATGATGTAACTATTTGATTGTTAAAATCATGGCAGTAAAACTGTCGTGACAGCAATTTGTCACACTGAGTTTAGCGTGGTCGTTAATAGCACAAGTAATGTTAGTGGACAAAAAGTCACATTAACTTCCACGTTGAGCTCTCATGTGTATACGCCATGAGATGAACTGACGCAACATAGCAACCTTATCATATTTAATGAAGATAGGCAGGAAAACAGTGTTATTATATATTTGTCCATAAACATAAAGTTGTATCAGCCGGGGCTCCAACAACAAATCCACCGTAGATCTCAAAAACAAATTTGCCCATGAACTTAAAACTGTAGCGAGTTTAAACATGTCTTGCCTTGTCACCTACTATGACAATGCCGACACGATAAAGTACTCTTGTCACGTGAGAGGTTACTTATGACCAATAAGGGTTAATTTTAATAAAAAATTATAAAGCATCAGTACGTTTGTTCTATTTATTTAATTTTTACATATTTTTTCTAAAGAATACCAAAACGTCAAATAATGCCTGTTTGGACTTGTGTATTGTGGATCAACTTCATTAGTAAATTGCTACCTATCCACTTCTTAAAGTTTGAAATAAATCTGAAATGTTCTTTTATAAATCCAAAAAGAATAAGGTTATTGATGAGTGGATAGTATATGAGATGAAGATCAAAAGTAGGTAAAAACATATTTATTAATATGTTACGTGGCCAAAGTCATGGCCAATAGTTCAAAAAAAAAAAACTAGATAACAACAGATGAAATTGAATTACAGAAAAATCAGGAACATGAGAAGAGAACAGACAATATAGTTACATAAGTAGTATTGAAGAAATTTGTATAGTGTAATATTTAAAGAATAATGAAACTATATATAATAATATACAGGCAAAATAATTATACCAAAATCAATTAAAAGAAAAAAGAAAATACTAAATATATGTGATTTAACAAAATTAATAAATGTATGAAATTGGAAATTATTTAAAATTGGAGTAATATAAGAAAATATGAATAAAAATTTTATAATTAATTATATTATTAATTAAATATATAATTAAAATGACAAAATTAAAGATGTAAATATACAGTCATATAAGCTAAGACAACAGTAATAAGATTTGTTGAACATAACTAATAAAATGAGGGAAAAAAGAGAATAAGGAATGAGAAGAAAGTTGGTAGGAAAGAATAAAAGGTAGTTAATAAGAGAGGCGCCGTCTGGAGGCAAGTCCAACACCAACTGCAACTAAGACAATCGTGAAGTACAAATACGTTAGAGAAGACTCTTAACTTATGGACTAAATTAAAAAAGGCAACTTAACTAAACTAACTAATAATAGGGAGTTTTCTTTTTTGGTACCCATCATTAAAATGAAAATTAGTACTTCATACATATATAATACATGAAATTTTGTTACGGTTACGATGGTGAAATAAACACTTGCTATATCTGCGTAGACATGGGGGTGTTATGGTGAAAAAAAAAATATCGCTCGTATTTTTTTTTTCACCATAACACCCCGAGTTCACGAGTGGGTTTTTGGTTATGAGAAGGTGACAGTTATGATTTTTGAACACGTTACGACTGTTCAATGCTAAGTGGTGATAGTTTATCAGGCCCTGTGTCTTTACTGTTTGAATCGAGATATCACCATATAAGAAATGTTATTGTATATGTTTTGTTTTTCAAAATTATTTTGTTCTACTTCAATGGACGGTCATTAACACTAGAAGTGGGGATATAGTGGAGTACGTAGCAACGTTTCTTCAGCACATCCTGGATAGGAGAGTTGTAGCAGGTGTTATCTTCATACTTCTGGAGAAGGTGAGACGATGACCGGAAAGGAAATATCGGACAACCTAGTGTTCTGCCAGGAGTACACCCAAAGACTACGTGGGATTCGAACTAAATTTTATTTTGTTTTTATTTTATATTCGCTTTTATACTCTTTTGTATAATAATGTAAATTTAGTTAATAAGGTTTTTTTTTTTTTTTTTTTAATAATTTATTTATTGATATTTACAACTGTATACACACATATACAACAAGTAAATTTGCTGTAGGTGACATAGTGACATG
>NW_027114717.1:1067722-1072834 GCF_000696795.3 Halyomorpha halys | reverse complement strand
GGAAGAGGTCATGGGTTTACGTCGAAGGGTAAATGTGATTTGGTGGGATTTGTTAATAAGGTTAATCATTTAAGCTAAGGTTAAGTCAACCTATAAGTTTTAATTGTTTTATTAATTGATAAGAATTCTTTTTATTTTCTCTTTTTCATTCAGTGTACATATATTTCTTTTGATATTAGTCTAGCTAAGGTAGTGTATTCGAACTATAGCCTATTGCTATGGCGTGGAATTAATGGAATATAAATGCCATGGAATAATAACGGAATTAATTCCGTGAAAGGAAGTAAGATCTAAGTGCAACTGAATATTAATAGGTAGTTGCGGCCTACATATGAACGATAATCGATTATGAGACATAAAAAAACAAAGCAAATCTGCTCTTATACGACTTCTTAGTCATTTTAGCCACGGCGGGCAGACAACGTCGCCTCATCCTCCAAGCAAGGGGGGCAGGTGTACCTTATTTCTGAACCTACCTTCACGAGGACATAAGCTACCCATCGGTGCCCCATCAATCACCCACGGTGATATAAAACCACCGTTTTTTTTTGTTTTGTTTTTTTTTGCTTTTGTTCAACCTTAATTTAATTTTTGTAATAGTTTTAAGTTTGCCTTGTTCTTTTTTTTTCTAGTTCTTATATTTTTCTATATTTTTTTCCTTTATTACGTTCACTTATTTTAAAATACAACAATGACAAAAATATCGACTTTTGTCTTCTTTTTTATTCACGGTTGGACTAGTAAAGGTTCCTTTTGAAACCCTACCCGCCCTAACAAAAGTAATAAATTAATTATACGGTTACAGGAATTGAACAATGATTTGTGAAAGAAGTTGAAAGAAGAATAAATTAAAAAAAAAAAAAAAGCAAATAATATTTATTGAAGATACGAAAAGAAATATAAGAATATAAATATAAGAATACATAACTCGTAATTCTAACAGATTCCGCTTCCGTATGCAATTCACTTAAAAACATATATCGGCAACATGTTTCCTCTTAGTTAATAAATAACATAATAGAAGAAGTTCATAGTTCATCAAATAACAAATTTAAGGTCCAATGGGTTCCAGGTCATGTGGGTTTGTACGGCAATTAGTGAGCTGATAAGATAGCAAAACGATCTTCGAGTAGAGTGGAAAATGCGAAACTGCCTTTACAGGAAATTTTTAGATGGTTAAAAAAAGACTTCATTAGTGAATGGCAGGATAGGTATGCCTGGGAGTCAAGTTTAAAAGGGAAAGATCATTTCACTATCCAACCTAATGTCTCTCCACGCCCATGGTTCTCTAACACTTGTGTTAAGTTAAACAGAAAAGATATAGTCTTACTTACAAGATTAAGAATTAACCACGGTCGTATAAATCGGGGGTTAACATTAATCGAAGTTAAGAATAATTATAAATGTTCGACATGCAACTCTATCGAAGACCCATTAAATATTATTCTAAATTGCAGTAGATATGACAAATACAGGATTAAATATCTCCTCATCCAAAACAATAGCGCTTTCCTCCAAGGGCTGGCAGATCTAGATAGGGCTACTATTCAGGCGTTGTGCAAATTTATGACAGAATCCAAATTAGATTTTTAAAATTAAATAAATAATAACAAATAAAATTAAATAATAAAAATTAATAATAACAATTTACATCCTCAGCTCCATTATTTTATAATATAACAACAGGGGCAGTGTAGGACTCCAACGGGAGTCTTGGGCCGACGTAAGAAAAAAAAAAATATATATATATATGAAAAAAAAATTGAAAAATGTTATTATTGTATCAATAAAATAGGATATAACATTAATAATTTAAATACATAAAAGCTTTGAAATGACGCGCAAACTAACCTATATCTAATAACGACTACACGGCAAATAGCTTAGTAAATATTGCTCAGGCCTCATAAATGATATAAAATAGTTGTTGATTTATTGCTTGGTCAAACACATGAAATTATATGCAATGTCATAATGACTAAAGACCTCTAGGTAAATATTTGCTAACCATGAGGGATGCCCTATGTATGCTATATGACTACCTATATAATATAACATGTTTGCCTTAACCTTATTAGGTGTGTTTAACTTCATACCCTTTCAATTTTAAGATTATACTAGCCAAGCGTCTTTTAATCCATTTCAAACATCGTTATTTCGAATTAAACCTCGTTTTATAAATCGACATTACTCACATTCTTTTGATTGTAGGATTATGTATACAAATAAGGCCAGTTACTGATGTGTAAAATTATTGTCATGTAAGCGGCTAGTTAGACAATGTTTATAGCTTTTGTAAGTGAATTGATATATTCTTATTAATTTTTGTATGTATGTTTTAAAAAAAGACTTCGACTTGTATTGGACAGTCTGGATGTGGGTGGTCTTGGAACCAACAAATAGTGATTGTCATAAACATGATACCTGTGTAATAGGAATTCTCTGTAGAAATTCAAGGAATTTTTTAGGAGTTCATAGGTACAGGATATTTTAAGGATTGGAAGGTCCGAATTGGATAACTCTCTGGGATAGTTAGTCATAGTTTATTTACGAAAACATATTGGAGATTATTTTATAGTCTATGCTTCCAGAGGGGAGGGCGGGCGGTAGAGCCAATGAGATGACCGCCTCCTCGCGGACATGAGGGGATTGCCGGACTGAACTATGGAGGACATAGACTTACGGAGTTCTGGCTGAACATTGGAAGACGGGACATCTAGTTGGACTGGGGACATGAATGTTTGAGACAAAGAGGGATGAAAGATGGAGCGATGGCAGCCGGCCACATCTCTGATTCCACCACACCACTAATCACCTACCAGCAAGCATAAACACCTGTAGCATACAATCTATCAAAAGTCTTGGAAATCAGCAGCAGCAGCATTTAAGGGTAATGTAAAATCAACAAATTTGTGTTGTAATTCTAAATTCATCCTTTTCCTTAAAGAGAAGTTCCGTGAGGGTTCGGAGAACGAGACTTCAACGTGAGAGGCCTCTGGTTCGGAGCCCGTGGAACGATACCCAGCACGACTAGGAGCTTCATGGAGGAGGTAGATGTCCAGGATGTGGCTAAGAAAATATAATAGTCGACTCCCTGGGAATCATCCACCACCACATGTATGGAAATTGTAGAGTAATGGAATCATCCAGAGGTAGGATGCATACATACGTGGGGTATTTTAGGTGTGACTTTATTATATTTGAATATATATTTATTATTTATTCTATATTAATTTTAACATAGTTTGTTGATTTTTTTAATTTACATTTGTTTCTTATGAAACTTTCATATATTTTTTCATATATCTATCACTATTTTATATGTTATTCTTTTATAATGTATAATTATGATTATAATTATAACAGGAGTCTTAGGCCGACGTAAGAAAAAAAAAGTATACATTTTTTTTTAAGGTTATTACAGTGAAGTCTCATTTATACGAAACATTCACTTATGCGAAGAATTTCTCAATCCCCTGCAAAAACCCCTGAATTATGTGTATGTTATTACCCATTTATACGAAGGAAAGTTAATATGTACCCACTTTATGTACATATTAGTAAATTTTATTCAGTTTTACGAATTTTTTTTTCTTCCGTGGCGACAAAGGACGAAAAATACCGTGAAAACTGTTTCGTTTTTAACAACTTTTTTCCGCAAATAACATCCGGTCCCATTGACTCTTTATGTTTATATTCTTCTCCCTAATGTATAATAATAAGCTCGGACGATTCCGATTCAGATGACGAAGATCCTTTGCCTTTTCCATTTCTGCAGCTCGTGAAGTATTTGAAGATGTAAAACGTTTTATATATGCAAAAGAGATTAGCGAGAAGGAATCTAACACCTTAACAGAATGCGAAAGAATGGTGTATTCAGCCAAAAGCAACATGAAACAAACATAACTCAATTTTTTTGTCAAAAATAAAAAAATTCGAATTAAAGATCAATTAAATTTTTATACAATAAATATATTTTTTTTTTCACTTTACTTTGTTTTCTTTCAACTGTATACAACATACGTATATGTACATACTAATTAAGAGAAAAAATTCTCAAAAATATACATACATAATATGTATTGCGTATTCGCTTACACGAAATATTCACTTATACGAAGAATTTTTGGTACCCCCTCATATTCGTATAACTGAGACTTCACTGTATATGCTAATCGATCTGCCTTTTTAAAAGTAAAAAATTATTACTGATCTATGAAATGATTTTCAATTCAATAATTTTTTTTAAAAACATAATAATGGTTTCAGTAAAGTACATAAACAAACTTTTTTTTTTTTTGTTGTTACCATTTATTTTACTATAGTTACCGAGGTATTACTTCATTTATAACTTACGAGCACTTGGACTAAAAGGCTTAAAAAAAGGAAAAAAGAGAACATAATTATAACGCACGCTTACTAGAAAGATACTACTATTCTCTGTGATACTCCTTATACACATTATTGGAGTTTATTTACTATGGAGAGTTAGGATTAGAGTTGTATACAGGTCTTGTCCAACCATAACTTATATATAAATTGATATCAGAGTTTTAATAGTGTTGATGTATATACATACTCTGATATAGCAATAGCAAAGCATTGTCGGGTGTGCTAGTAATTAAATAAAATATTTTCTATGCTGTATTTTAACACTTGGCAATAAACGATATTTTATAGTTATCATTATAAACTGACTTATAAATTTTATATTTTATAAAACACGACAGTACTTGTCGCCATGCAATCAGGAAAATGTCTTTATGGAATATTATCTTTCAAAAAAAAAAAATCACTACTGCAACTTTTTATCTAAGAAACGTAAGTAAGGTTTCTTGGAAAATTGTATTCTAACATATATCTTATATATTATAATATCTTGTATTTAAATTTCATATATTGGAATCCACACAAAAGACTGAAACGACAAGAAACTGCTCGTAGATTCCGATTGCTACAACACTTACTTGACAAACGCTCTAAACTTCCCATTCACAAAAAATATTAGTATACACTTCAATAATTAGACCAATTTGGACATATGGAATTGAGCTCTGGGGCTCCACCAAACCATCAAATTCTTCCCGCATCCAATCGTTACAATCCAAAATC
>NW_027114717.1:1027669-1066577 GCF_000696795.3 Halyomorpha halys | reverse complement strand
TTATTCTTAGGGGACATATGTCCCAGAATAAAGTTATTTTTTCATTTCATTTCATTAAATACAGTAATTACATTAGCAACAAAACTAATGTTAATCGATTCCTTCTTACTAGTTAATGAAGGAAGACAAGACGAAGACATAGAAGCAGTCGTGATATTAGTAGCAGTTTTAATAATCTCGAATTGGCACCAGCTGTGTGATAAAAACTGCCCTCGTCTACATTAGCAAACTTTTACCCCTCACCAACTTATTCATCCTACAAAAACATAAAAAATTGAATTAATTTTCCTCAGCGAGGGTCGATGCTAGGCTCGGCTTTTCAGTTCGGATGAGCCGTTTTCCACCAGAGCTGTTTCTTCGGCAAATTAAAGAAAGTCGAAGAGAAAAAAAAAACATCCCTCGAGTGAAAGTTCTTAATTGCTGAAGAGCTCGCAACAACTCTCCATCGGCTGAAATGTAAATAGGAACCGTTGCTTGAGATTGATCCGGAAAAAGAGGGCATTAAATATTTCCTTGTCTTTCAAATTTTAATAAAAACTAAAACTAAATTAGTAAGTGAAAGTTGATTTTTTTTCTTACCCTTCTATCAATTTTATTATTACATCATATGTATAAACACAATACAAAGTGAACAAATGTCCTTTCTTTGCCTGAAGGGCATTTTAAGGTAGGTTCTGAGATCCGCTGTAAGCAGGGGAGCAGTGTGGCGCTTACTACCCGTCTGCGTTGTCACGAGTGGGAAGGGACCTCTCTTCGAGCGATGAATGATTAAGTTCAGACAGTGACTTAAACCCCTTACCTCGGCGAGAACGTCGACCAAGGGAACAGTGCCTTGCATCCCAGGTCTTAGTGGAGGAGCAATCTCCTGGAAGAGTGGGTTGCACAAGCCTTCGGCCCATCAAAGGACTTGCTGTGCCGTCGGCCTATGAATACCAAAACAGGGAAGCTGGAGTTCTTGGTGGATGGCACTTGCAGTGTGGTGCCTCGGACAATCCGCCGAAGGATGGAGTTCTGGTAGCTCTGATGCTTTTGTAGTGTTGTTTTGAAGAGGTGCACCATAGAGCAGGGTCGGACCAATAATAGCCTTATATACTTGAAGTTTCAGTCGGAGAGACAGCTGTGGTAACGTGGGCAGGTAATATAGCCTATACGATTTCTGCTTGGTAATCTTCATCCTTTCCCTGACGTAATTGGAGAAGGTTAGGTGCGTATCCAGTGTCACACCAAGGTAAAGTATGGAGACACGCCTCTGAATTCCTCTTCCACCGTAAATCTCTTCGATAGTTTGTTATGATATTACAATGGCGTCAGTCTTCGCCGGGTTTGTACAATTGCCTAGGTCCTTGAGGGCTTCTATGATGGTGCCAGATGCTATTAGGGCTTAATGCGACGACAGGTGCCGTGAAGACAACAAATAGGATTGGACCCAGTACCGAGCCTTGAGGCACGCCGTATGTAGTGGGGACTGGGGTGAAGTCCTCGCCGACTCGTTCGATGGCATTACGCTAAGATAGCTTTCAATCATTCGGCAAAGAGTGGGAAAATTGAATTACTCCAGTCGACGAATTAGGAGTGGGTGTGATATACTCTCAAAGGCTCGGCTGCAGTCCGAAGAGATGAAGGCTGTGGTTCTGTTCTTCCGCAAATGCTCTATGGTAAACGCCTGTAGCTTTTCAGATTTTTTTTCTTATCTCCTTTCTTAAATAGATAAATAACAATATTAATATACATCTAAATATATACAGACGTAATTGGTGCCCTTCCTTTGCCACTTGGAATTATAAGGGGTTGGGCTGGGTCCGCTGAAGGCGTGGGTTACAATATTGGCTCAGGAGCCGCAGGGCGGGGGGTACATAGAACGGGGAGGGTCGCTCCACTGAGGGATAAAAGGTAAGATGACTTCAGGCTGCAGAGGCCCTAAGCCCTTCCCTCGGCGAGTATGACGAAGAGGACAGTACTTTGCCACTGGAGGTGCGACCTCTCTGGACAGCAGGTTAGCACATGCCTTCAGCCCATCATAAAACTTGATGTGCCTACGGCCTATGAACTCCATTGGCTTCTCAGATTTTTTAATTTCATTTACCTATATATGGAATATGTAAGGGAAAATATCGAGATCGTACAAAATTTTAAATTCAAATTTTCGTCGAAAATAAATATTTTGATGTCCTTTAAGTCCAAAAAACACATCTTATACTCGCAAATAGGTCTGCGTACGTGTGTGAACATCCAAGCTCAAATAAGCTTTTTTTGTAAAATCGACTTACTGCTACTTTATAGACTCAATTTTTTACATTTTTATTTTAACATATTTCTCAAAAATGACTCTAAAGATTTTGATTACACTTAGTATATTAATGTAAAATTGAATGTTGTTTAACATCAAACTGATCTTATCTTTAATAAAATAGTTTTAATAAATATATGACCAATGTATGAAAAATCTCCCCTAAAGTAATTAATTTTTTTTTAATTTGAAATAAATTATCAGTTTTCATTTTCAGTAATACTAAGTAATTAATAAATACAAAATAGATTACTGATTTAATATATTGATTGTTTGAGAGTATTTTATATTATTATTAACACAAACTTTAACAATCTACTTTCATTCTCAACTATTTATTTTTAAAAACTTCCAACGTTTCAACCCTTATGCCATTTTCAAGAAGACACCTATAAAAAGACGTTTTTACACTATTACCATATTACTTCCTCAAATAATACTAATGTTTTTGAACATTCCTCATTGAATTGTCATAATTCATTAAATTGTTGTTATTTTTTTGCAGGCTAATTTTCCATGTCTTATTATCTTTGAAAAACAAAAATAAATATTAAATAAATATTCCAAGAGACCTTTTGTAAAATTAAATTGTCAATTGGAGTTCTGGGAATGGCCAGATGCTCCGCTGATGTAGAGTGATTGCACCTTTAGTGCACTTACTCAGCCTCCACTGGCTCATTACCAGTGACGCTGGGATCTCGAAGAGCCTTACTCTAACCCTCATACGTGGAGGATAGATTGGTCTCGAGGATACTTAGGTCCAGATTGTAAATATTGTATATAATTTACTTAGTTTGATTATATTTATGTTTCTTCTTATATACCTATAGAGATTTTTTTTTTTTGTATTTACGTGTACAATTATTAATTATCACTATTATCTATTGCCCAACATTGTGGCAGATTGTAATATTATCAATAAATAAAAGTTTGCAGTTTTGAGAATAAAAATATCATAACAGCTTCCATCAATCTTTTTTAAAATGATTATTCACTTAGAAACCACATAATTTCAATACAAAATTATCTTTTAAAAATTGTTTTTCCGTTTCTATTAACCTTATTATCAATTTCAACAATAAAACCTATCTTCAAGAGGTTAGGACTCCGTTATCACTTTATTACTAAGCTTAGTTTGTTTATAATTTAATTAACATTCCTTTTATATTTTTTGCTTATAATTTCACATTATTTAAAACTTTTTTCCTTTTTACCTCCTTTAATAAATAGCAACAATATTAATATATTTAAATATATACGTAATTAGTGCCCTTCCTTTGCCACATGGCAATATAAGGGTTTGAGCTGTGTCCACTGAAGGCGTGGTTTACAATATTGGCCCAGGAGACACTGGGCGTTTTTTAAAAACATAATTACTGAATTTTATTATATAAATATTTATTGATTTTATGGTTGATGATATTAATATAAAAGAAAATTAATTTTCGAAGGATAGTTTTGTATTGAAATTATGTGGTTTATAGGTGAATAATCATTTTTAAAAAATGATTGAAACTGTTATGATATTAATTTAACATATATTTTTGTTTCTTAAGATATAAGACATAGAAAATTAGCCAACAAAAATGACAATCTTATGATTAAGGTATGTTAAAAAACATTCGTATCATGTGAGGAGGTAATATAGTAATAATGTGAAAACTATTTGTATAGTTGTCTTCCTGAAAATGGCCTGAGGGCCGAAACGTTGGAAGTTTTTTTTTTTAATGTACATTTAAAACTTAATTTATTGGTAGGTATTACAATCTGCCACACTGTTGTGGACAATTGGTAATGGTAATGAACAATCACATTCTTACTAAAATAAAATATAATAAGAATGAAAAATAAATAAATAAATGAAAAAAAGAACATAAAAATAAATAAAATCTTTTTAAAATTTAAAAATTGAGAGTAAAAGAGGGTCATTGAATTTTGTGTAAATACAAAATATAAAATAAAAAATGTATAGACAACTAAAAAAAAAAATGTATAGACAACTAAAAAAAAAATCCCAGACAGGTTCGAAACGATCTCTCCCCATTGTAAGCCCATCATTACCAATTCGTTGTGTTTTGTAAAATTGTTGTATTATTTGCTAAGTTAATATCAGTAGTCTTCATCACAAGAACCCTTAATATGTATTATTATAGCAACAGGAAAATAAAAATATTTTATAAGATTTTATTTCCAAAAATTGCAAAAATAATGATTACTTCAACACGAGCCCTCCAATCTACTCTAAACGTACTGAACGTAGTGTGATGCCGCACCACGTTTTTTTTTATAGTATAGTTTTTTTCGTTTTTTCCACTGTTTACTACTACAAATAATATGTAAAAAATAAAATTCTAATGACCAAACTGTATCATGCAAATTTGCAGCTTTACATCAACTTTGTATGTATTATAGCCTAAAAGCAATCTTTATATAGTAACCAATAAAAACACTAACTACTGGAATATAGATATAATGTTTTGATCTAGAGATAAAATTTTATCCCTGTATTATAATCATATGTGACGTCAGTTATGAATACCACATGATTCGGAATTACGGAACATTAAGACAAAACATACTTTTATTCTTACATACACAGACAACAGCAAAAATACCAGCCAATTTACATTTCTTCTTTTTTTTTCAAATCAACATAAGGAATCCGATTCGGGGAAGGGTATCTGTTGAATGGAACTGAAGAGTTTTGTTGACACTTTGGTGCTTCATATGAAACTCGCCTTCGCGACAGTCTACAACCACTTCCGAGGTTACGTCATTCTGTACAGGTTTGTCTAATGGGCAATGTAAAGTCCTTTTTACTCGATGAAGATCCAGTCCCAAAGGTACAGAACCTGATGAACGAGGACAAATCGCCTAAAGAACCTACCAAGGAAGAAGAAGAAGAAAAAGAGAAGGACGTCGATTTTAAAATCTCTCAAGAATGGAACCAATATGAGCAGTTGGACAATGACTTCGTGAGGCTCATATCCCTTACCTGAACTACTATTATAGAATATGTCTTTTAATTAAAGTGCAAAGTTTTCCTGAATCCTTGTGTTTTATTTTAAATATTTTTTATTATAATTAAGTAATTATTATAACCATAAAATGGTCATGCTTATAGGTATAATTTACATAATTATATAAATATAAATTGTAACAGATACAAGCCAATAGTACTGATTTTTTATATCATAATTCTTCTTACTCAATTAGTACAATTAAAACATAATTGACATATTCGCTCCTAGAACATGATATCTGATATTTATTTTTGCAATATCTGATTTATTAAAGCTTATTGCCTAGGTTATTAACCCTTTGCACTAGGTTGTCTCCTCTGATAGTACAAGAGCTGGGAAGAAAAAAAGACAGTTATCTCACCCCAATTTTTGATTACTTTAATGAAAATTTGGTATAATTACTAGTCAAAATTGATGAGTCTGCCCAGTATAGGTAGGGGAAATAAAAACTGGCGGCTGTTTCAAAACCTTAAAAAAACACTAATTTTTCATTCCGAGCTCTATATCTTAAGAATTATCAACAGCACTAGAAAATTTAAGAGAACATTATTTAAAGAAGAGTAAATTTGCTGAAATATTAGCTCTAAAAGAGCTATTTACGTCCGATAGTTCTCGAGATATAGCTATTTAAAAAGCAAAATTTCTTAAAAATCTACTGAAAAATTAGTAGTTAGTTAATTTATTTTGAGAATTCTGTATATCAGGAACTATGTGACGTCCATATGTCTATTAGAACTCAAATTAAAGCTAGTTTAATGGCTTATAAAGAAGTTTATGACCTTTACCTTCGTAGGAATAGTAGTTTTCATGATATTTGCTAAAATAAATTGGTTTATAGTTGTTCGGACAATAAGTTTGATTTATGAAAAACTTTATTTCAGAAACCATTGGACGTACAGATGTCTGCCATCACTCAAAATAAAGGAAATTTAACTTACTATAAACTAGTTTATGATACTTATCTTCGTAGGGGTAATAATTTTTATGATATTCACATATGAATATGAATTTGGCAAATGAAAATTTGTCCCAACAACTATAAACTGTTTATAGTTTTTAGTCTAGACAAAATCGATGAATCTGCCAACTATAGTTTGGGGCAATATAAGATGACGTCTGTTTCAAAACTTCAAAAGAAATAGTTCTTCATTTAGTATAGAAATAGCTTTTCATATCATTAAAACTATCAACTCAACGCAACGGAATATCATCTAAAGTAGAGAACATTTTTGAAAATATGAGCTCTACTAGAGCTGTTAACGTTCAGTAATGCCCGAGATACGGTTTTTTAAAAAGTAACATTTCATATCAAAATAACAAAAAATCAGTAGTTTGTGAATTCATTTTGGGAAAACTATATCTCAGGAACTATTAGATGTAGATATTTATATTAGAAATTAAATTGAACCCTGTTGAATGTCCTATAAAGTAATTTATGACGTTTGTCTTCGTAGGAGAAGCAGTTTTAATGACGTTTGCCAAAATAAATTCACAAAATGTTCATTTGTTGTTGTTCGGGCAAAATATTTGATTTATGAAAAATATCTCAAGAACCATTAAACGCAGAGATACCAGTACTTAAATTAAAGCTAGTGCTACAATAACGTTATCTTAGGTTTATAACGTATCTTCGTAGGGGTACTAAGTTTTTATGATATTTGCTAAAATACATTGATTTCTAGTTCGGATAAAATTTCATTGGCAAAATTGAGATCAATCACGAAAAACAATTGGTTTTTCATAAATAATGTTTTTCTCTGAAAAATAATGTTTTTCATAAATCAACATTAAATTTATTTTGAACGCCTGTTGAACTGACTCGATACTTAGGACTCCATCTTTACAAGAGACTTATTTAGAATCCACACACAAGACTGAAACGACAAGAAACTGCTCGTAGATTCCGATTGCTACAACACTTAATTCACAAACGCTCTAAACTTCCCATTCACAACAAAAAAAATAGTATAAACTACTAGTATAACAAATGGGATTGAGCTCTGGGGCTCCACCAAACCATCATATTCTTCCCGCATCCAATCCTTACAATCCAAAATCATACGTAAAATCCTTGATGCTCCTTATTACGTTACAAATAAACTCATCCTTTTCATTCCAATCTCCTTAACCATCCCAACCCATTAATTCTTAATCTTCCATCCTTATTAATCCCTGATAATTCTCCGAGGCGTCTGAAAAGAACATGGCCACGGGACCTTCTAATTTAAATTAATGTTTGAAGTACCACCGATGGGTGGTTCCTTCCCAAGATTTTCAAGTGTATATGGAACATACAACATATTTATTTATTGTATTATTTTGTACAGTTGCAAATTACGTTAAATAAATTAAAAAAAACTTCAAAAATTACCATTGCCAATGGCCCAAAATAGACCCTTGCTCCCTATTGGAATGCTTTTAAAGGTGCTTAAAATTATTATTATCAACTACTTAGTACCTATGGGTTTCATGATTTGGATTAGTTTAAGAGGATCCTTCACAACTTTCTGAACACTAAAAATATATGTCTAAGATATCATTAGAAGACTTTTTTCAAGCAATTTCACGAGGTGCTCGCCCACTACTCTATATACATTGAGAACATATCTTGAAACTATAACAAGAAAACTATTAGAAGCTGCTCATTGTACTGACTGTAAGAAAGCTGATATATTCCAAAGAAGACACCCCCGACCCAGTTTTTACCACAACTGGCAGGGACCACTAAAAACTAACCCACAGGCCCGACAGAGGGCAGATGAAGGCTACGAAAGGCATTTATCATCAAGAGCTCCATCCATCATCCCCTGCTCTCTGGATAGTGCACTTTTATCAAGGCCCCTATATCTTCCCCTTCCTATCTATGTATATGCAATAATAACACCCTCAATAATGTTTAATATACACGTATACATGTATATACACACATACACTGTATTTATGTATATATATGTTTGTATATCAAATAACAAAAATAGTATACCTATTGTAAAAATATTGATATTGGCCCTATTATAAGTTCAATTTTCGTTAAATTTACTGTTGCTAACGTAATCAGACGTCTAAAGAAATTTCCTGAACGCTATAAACGCCTTATATGATCTTAATTAAAAGATATTAAAAGAAAAAAAATGGATATTCTGTAAAAGAATCGAACTATTGCACAAAGAAATAAATATATACAATTATTGATATCATAAATAAAGTATACAAAAATAAAGTAAAGTATAGGGGTAGTAATGTTTGTTTAATGAAATAAGAAAAATAGACTTTTCTAAAAATGAAACTATAGAAAAAAAACTAAAAATTAATTATTATAAACTAAATAAAATACATAAAATTCTTCTTTAACAAACAAATAAACATAGATGAACAAAAATAAATAATGACACCTTCTCTGTAATTCTTCATACATCGGCGAAACCAAAAACCTCTTAAAATACCGTATTAAACAACAAAAATAATCTGTTTCCTCACATAATCATTCTGCCTCAAAACTTTCGGAACATTCTATTCCTCTAAATCATTCTATGATTTTGAAAAAAAAAGTCTATACTACCTACAATTCGTAACCATGGACCTTTAGCTAATAACTTTTTTTTAAAGAGGTTTTTATATTACATTTTATTTTCATATTCCTATCTTTATTTTACCTCAATTTTTGTTCTCTATTCACATCTTTTGTTAAACTCTACTTCATATTTTGGTTTTTTATCTAATATTATGGTTACATATATTTTCTTTCTCTCAATTTTTTCTTTCCATAATTTTAATTTTTAAATTATTGGTAAACTAAAATATTCATATTTCTTTGCGTTATATAACTTCAAATTTTTATTTTTCCAACCTAAGCTTAAAGTGATTACTAATAATGTATATTTATTTGATCTGTTAATAATGAGGGGCGTGGATGTAGAGGGGAAATTACGCAAAGTGTTACTCTGTAAAATCACAGTTATAAGAAGACAGTGTGCGATGTTTCATACGATAGCTGATGCCTGCTAAGATACGTCAAAGCCGACTAGTATATAGAGATATTAGAGAAAGATTTTTTTTGTAAACAGCGCCTATGCCATTGTTGTGGACAGACGGTGTACTTTAATGACCTTGTTTACAATATACCATTGGATTGCAATAATTACATTATCAAAATTAAATGTTTTCAAAAAATAAAACAATGTTCAATCTTCAATAAATAAAATGTTTACGTACGCAAACATATACCCTAAAGTAGTTTATGGCCGTGAGAGTAGCCGTTTCTAAGATAATTGCCAAAATAAATTCATATATCAATTAAATTAATTAATTTGAGTGAAGTTAACAATAAAGTTTGTGAATAGTATCTCTTTATTTTAAATATGAAAATACTATTTTTATTTTTATTACAGAAGGACTACATCTCGACAAACGACTGACATGGAATCCTCATACAAGACTAAAAATACAAGAAACTGCTCGTAGATTCCGACTATTGCAACATTTACTAGACAAATGGTCTAAATTGCCAATCCATTACAAAAGACTGATCTACATGACTATTATAAGGCCTATCTGGACATACGGAGTTGAGCTTTGGGGCTCCACTAAATCATCAAATTCCTCCAGAATCCAATCCTTATAGTCCAAAATCCTTTGTAAAATCCTTAATGCTCCTTACTTTGTTACAAATCAAGTCATCCATCAGGACCTCAATGTTCCATATGTTGCCGATTTGGCCAGAACCAGATACCGTTCCTTCCATAATAAACTTCTCAAACACCCAAATCCACTTGTTTCTAACCTGGCTTCTCCTTCATTACCTAATAATCCTCCTAGGTGTCTGAAAAGAAGATGGCCTCGAGATCTTCTTCTCTAGAATTGTTATTGGAGTTCTATCAGAGGGTAGATTCTCCACATGTTTTTATCGTGTTACTATGTCACCTCCAGCAAATTTACTTGTTGTATATATGTGTATACAGTTGTAAATATCAATAAATAAATTATTAAAAAAAAAAAAATTATTACAGAGCTATTAATAAGGAACCCCCCAGATTAATTTATATAATTTGAAGTTATAGAAAGTTGTTAGGCGTGATTGGGGATGACGATGGATCCGTAACGTTTAATTGATAAATTAAAATAAAATAAACTTACTACGGAAGAGTTATTAGATATTTAACTCTTTAACAGTTAAATGAACCTAAATTATTAAATTGTTAAATGAACCTAAATTATTAATTTGTTAAATGAACCTAAATTATTAAAATTCACATAATGTTGATTCCCCGTGTCAAAAAAGTTATTGGGGTTTGGAAAACTGTATCTGTCATAGTGTTGAGTGCATTGTGTTATGGTCATCGTCTGAGAGGAAAAATATATTTTTTATAAAAATGTACGAAATATTGGTATAAAGATGTATATTCAATACACCCCATACGTCAATCGAAAATCTTGGTGTTTCATTTGATCAAACTTTATCTTGGAAACCACACAGCCCAAATTTTCCTTCAAACCACAGCTACACTAAAGCAATTCAATAGAATCCGTTATCTCATTCCACTTAAAACCAGTTTCCTCTCTTGATTTCCCATACTTTGATTATGGGTGCCTGATATATGGGTGCCTCTCGGGTTATTTCGAATCTAAACATAAACGCCTTATGAATTGTACAGTAAGATTTATTTTCGAAATCAGCACAGTTACGCACATAACCTAGTATTACTCCGAACTAAAATCCATCCTTCCGATTCCACTATTTTCTAGCTTCCTTTCTATTCCAGGTAATTAGTACTCAGCGCCCCTCCTATATCCTAGAAAACCTGCAATTAAAATCCTCAATTCAATCCCGTACTGCCAGTTCCCGTTAGACATCCACCCTCCACCTCACCGAACTGCTGCGTTTGATAAATTGTTTTTTTACTCGAGCTGCATATCTCTGGAACTCCATTCCCTCTAACATAAGTCTTGTACCAACCCTTCAATTCAATTACCTTTTACAGCACCAATCTAATCCATTAACAGTACAGATATTTAGTAATTAATTTTTTTATCATTTAGTCATTGAGTTTTTAATTTATTTATTTTTTTCTCTCTGTATATAAATTACAATTAAGTGTGGCCACACTGCTTTTTGATCAATATAAATTATTATAGAATTAAAATTACCTTTGTTATTGTTATAAAGGGTTTAAGTCCCGGAATAATAAACTATTTTTCATTTCATTGTATTTGTGGTATTTAAATCTTGTATATGTATATAGAGACTATTGTATTGAGAATTAAGTCCGCATACAATACGGGCATTATGGCTTAGTATCAGGGACCAAGCCCTCATAGACAGTCACCATACAGTAATTGTTAATTACTCAGTGGGACATATTGGCACAAATAACAAATCCTCATCGTTAAAACGCATAATACCTGAAAATTTCTTTAAAAATCAGAATAAAGGGTAAATTGATGGAAACAAAACTAGGAAATCCACTAGAAGCTTCTCTGCAATTAACTTTATATTGGGCTGCTCACAATATACTTATAACATTTATTATGCTAAGTTTTTATATTTAACACATTAGAATACCTGTTAGGTAGGAATATTACAATCATAATGGTACTATAAATAACATGTTAATAGAATAAAAAGTAATGAAGATAGCTGAGTATTAATTATATACAAGAATCGAGTGAAAATGGGTCTTATAAAATATTTTTTATAAGACCCATTTTCACTCGATTCTTGTATATAATTAATACTCAGCTACAAATTCAGATTACCCTCAGGAGAGTGAGAAATTATAGCACTTTATATTTATTAAAGATAGCCTTAACAACTCTGACAAAAATTTTGATCGACAGTAATAACTATCAAGTTTGCTTTATACTAATCGATACAGCAATAATCGAATTTACTATTCATAAGTTCAATAAGTTGGAAGTATTGACGTTATCGTGTCTACATCAGAGCCCATTATTTACCTCCCTTTAGCGGGCTATAGGGGAAAGCTATTATCGTGAATAATTTAGTATATTGCTAAACCGAATTGAGTAAGCTTTCAAAGTGCCATTGAATAAATAAAATTAAGCAAATGTATTCTTTATCAATGTGGAGAGTAAAGAAGGAACGGTTCAGATCGTTTAGGATAAACCAAAGAACAGAGACTACTAATACTTAGTACTGTATGAAGAATACCTTTAACTTAATGCCAGGCACTACATCCCTTTAAAATACGCTGTAGAGTTATTATGAGCGGACTGTATGTAAGAAATTTTATTCAAAGAAAATTGTCTCAAATTGATTGAAAATGAATTTATTGAACAATTTACATGGCTGTAGAGATAATTTACATTGTTGTTGTTGTTGTCTGGGGCTTTAGGGCGTAAAACCCTGAGGTCATCAACGCCCATGTTTCGTGCTTTATAATTCTGTTTCATTTATATTTATAATTCTATTTCACTTTATTTTTCTCTTTAAATAATTTCGAAATAAAATTTAAATAATTACTTCTTTTGGTATTTTTTATTACGTATAACAGATTTTCTGGTTTAAATCTTATTCAAAAGGCTATTCCTTTTTAAGAAAACTTGGTCATCATTCATAGCATCCGATACACTCGGTCCTACTCCCAATATACTAAAGTACGCAGAATAAAAATGACATTTCTCAAATATGTGACTGATCGTAAGTACACTGTTGCAGTATTGACATTTTTGCGGTGGCTGCTTACTGATCAGATATCTATGAGTTAAACTTGTATGCCCTATTCTCAATCTGGCAATAGCTACCTCCTCCCTGCGATTGGAACGGTTTGATGTGGTCCATGGTTCAGTGGTTTTTTTGATAGTTAAAAATTTGCTTGGCGGGATTTCATCCCACATGGCTTGCCAACTAGATGATACCTCATTTTTCATTGGAAGACTTATTTCTTGTGGTGTCAGAATGGCCGCGCCCTGACCTGGAAGAGCAAGTGCTTGTTTAGCTGCAATGTCCGCCAGTTCATTTCCAGTGATCCCCACGTGACCCGGATTTACATAATTGTAACGTGGCAAGAGATAACATGGTTAGATTAGGTCAATGTATTTTGAATTAGAGCCATTTCGGCCGGTTCGGTTACATAGGGAACATTAAGGTCCTTATGTATGATTTTATTTGTGACATAGTAAGAAGCATTGAGGATTCTAAGGATTCAATACGAGAGGAATTCATACATCATTCCCAGGGAGTCCAAAACAATATTTTCCGCTAAGATCGCAATATATCCGATACTAACACCTAGACCTTTTAAGAATCTCCTTCTCTGGTATTGTTCCGCGAGATCCAAACCAGAGGCCTCTCACGGTGAACTCTTTCCGAAGGTCTCGCGGAATTTTTCCTAAAGGAAAGGGGTGCATTTTTCATATATTTACTTGTTTTCTCTTTCCACTCCACCTTCCTGTTCCAGGTCATTACTCTCAATACTTTGGTCATTACTTTTGTAAATGCGATACTATCGGCATATCTTAGGGATCCGTCGGTGTCTACATAATAAACCTCCTCGAAGTAGGTGAAGTCTTTTCTTACAAGGAACATCATCAATTCTTCTTTGACCCTGTGGTGCCAGCTTGTTATAAGGAGGGTGTTGTTGGGGTATTTTCCCAGCATCAGCATGGATTATGATTATGATATAATAAATTTTGGTATTGTCCAACCACTAACCAGTAAATTTTAGAATTCTTCATAACTCAATCTCCTTATAAATAAATTAATAATTATAAAGATTTTTAGATAATTAACTTCAATAAGTATCTGATTGTATCCCTGATGCAAATGCATGACAAGATAACAGACTTAAACTCATTACTTATGCTGGCAGTCTTCTCAGTGGAAGATTTCGATGACGAGCAGATCCCCAAGTTGGGTAATGTATTCCTGAGAAGCGAGAACTCTTTACGACTTGGCCTCCTCTTGATTCATGAGGGACCAGAGTACGCACGGCTCCTTTCTATTCCCAGTTGTACTTTCGCGTGTGCGGTATGTGCAGGAGTGGTCTTTATTTTTCCTCCTTCGAGGCCCATCTTTTACCACTTAAAATGGATCATGCTATTAACTGCGTTCTGGGAAACATCCACCAGCCAGGCTTTTTGAGAGGAAAATGCGCCTTAAGATGGTCAACACTTTTTTATTGCTAAATAAAAAAAAGTTTTTTTCATGAGTTTTATTCATGACTGATTATTTAATATCGTTACAGGTTTCTGTAAGCATAATCGAACATGAAGTAAAGAAACATGAACATTCAGGCTTTAACAAACAGGCTACTGAAAAAAAATCAGTCTGAAACTTATTTACATTAAGACTTTTTTTTTATTATCCTTTTTGAATTTACAACAGTACATAATTATACATTTAGTAAATTTGATGTATGTTATTATGGAGTGACACAGGCATGTAGAGAAAATACCCATTAGTAGAACTCTAATGAAGTTTTTACATTAGCAGGTCTCGTGCTCATCTTCTTTTCAGGTGCCTCGGAGGATTATCAGGAATGATGACATTAACTTATTCATGTATGACTTTATTTGTTACAAAGTAAGGAGCATTGAGGATTTTACGAAGAATTCTGTATCGTAAGGATTGGATACGAGAGGAATTCGAAGGTTTAGTGGAGCCCCAAAGCTCAACCCCGTAAGTTCAGATTGACCTGATTGACAGTCATGTAGATCAGTCTTTTGTAATGAATTGGAAGTTTGTAACGTTTATCCGTATGTAATCCGAGGTAGCGAATCTGTTCGACATCAACCATCAAGACTAAATGTCAACTGAGGGTCTCCTAGCACGCAGATTCCTAAGGCCGAACAGAAGGCCAGAAGTGACGAAAATTAGAGACATAACCTCCTATCCGGCAGATGTATCTAAGTGTAAAAGGTCAATAAACAAAAGTAACCATCTAATCTATAGACCTTTAAAAATATAGAAATTTCGTCAGAATTAGACTGCATCCTTATTAATTTTCCTTCCTATACATGAAACATATAGTAAGAAAAGATAGTGCGAAATATCTAATTCAAGTTTTCAACAGAAATATGCGTTCTGAGAGTCCTAAAAATATACCTTCGAAAAATGGTTTGTCTATCTGTGAACAGCCTAGGTAAAAAAAATTATTTAAAAAATATTTTTCTTATAAGTCCGACGTTTCGGCCAATTCGGACATCCTCAGGGACAATCTTAATACAATTTTGGAATTATATAATTTAAAAAAATTAATAACAACCAAAATTGTTGTGATAAATTTTTTAACGAATAGTGACTGTGATAAATGATCTTAATTTTGATTTTAATTGAATATTGACTAATTATAAATTGTTGTTTTGACCTGGGCAAAATATCCTGGACTATGGAGTTAGAGTTTTTAAATTATATAATTCCAAAATTGTATCAAGATTGTCCCTGAGGATGGCCGGATTGGCCAAAACGTCGGACTTATAAGAAAAATAAAATGTGTTGAGACTAAAATGGATAGAAATTAAATTATTTATTTTAAAAAAATTACCAATCTCAATAAAATGTTTAAGATTATAAATTAAATAATAATTCATTTATTTGTTTATGAGACAACCCCCGTACAAATAGAGTTAGCCGGTGCAATACATGAAATAGATAATCAATTGTAGTAATATATGTATATAGTAGTAATATAGTAATTATAGTAATATAATTTTACAAAAATGGTGAGTTAAAGATCGTTAATATAAACTAATAACAAACAATATACCCAAGGCGGGCTATCCACATTCGTTATAATAAAACAATAAAATAAAAAACGTCACTTCATATTTAATAATATTAAAAAACAAAACAAAAACTATACCTCTTAGTGGAACGATAGGTGTCCACCTCTAAGTAAAAGGTTCTGGGTTACATATTATAAAAAACAGTTTAAGGTCCAATCCTGAGGGTACAGACAGAAATTCATACAACTGATTTCGGCTAATATCGCTTAGTTTCGGCATGTATCGAATTCGGTTCTCATGAAACGTGGGGCAAAGTTCCTGTGGGTCCAAAGTATATTTGTGTGTGTCGAGTAATTGCATATTTAACGAAAAGTCGTAGTTGAGCAATTAATTATCAAGTGAGTTATAGAGCAACTGATTTTTTAAACGATTCCAACGACTTTGATTAAACTCTCTATACACGTTTGGCCAAAATTTCGCAATAGTTGAAACTAACAGCTAATATTGCCATGGATACGATATTTATTATCAATGGTTCATTCATGAATAAGTGTCGTATCCATGGCAACTTTATCTATTAGTTTCAACTATAGCTATTTTTTGCTTAACTCTGTCCCCATGTCAGTGTAAAATTAAATAGGCTTATCCTCATTGAAATAGTGTGACCGGGCTTCATGGGTAGGTTTACTATCTTATTCATTATCTCTCTTTATTATTTATTTTATTCTTATCTCATTTTTACATCTTTTATTGTGTACTGTATTTTATATTTCTTTTTTTTCTGTTGTTATTTCGGATTTCATTAATTGTCTAAAACCTTTTTTATTCTTATTTAATTTCACTGTAAATTTTTTTTATTTATTTATTTACATTTTTCATTTATTTTTACCTCATTTAAGAATTTGTATCTTTTTTTAACCTTGATGAAGCCCTACAAAGTGGGTCGAAACGTTGCTCATATTAAATAGTTTATGTTGGTAGAAGATAGTTGACTATATGAAGTAGATTGTAGGAAGATAGTCCTAGTAACGGTCAATAAAGTTATCAAAATAGAAAAAGAAAACTATTAATTGTTAATTATTGTTTTGCCCCACTTTGCAGTGCTAAATGAGAACGGATGCACAACTTGGCAGTTGAAATCTTTGTTTCAATCTGACAGATACTCCCATCTACGTTTATTTGTTATTTTTATTAATTTTCTTAATATTCCCTTTTACTTGCTACTATACCTGATCTTTACCATATTTATTTTACCTTCTGTTTACCTTTTTACCTCTACCTCTTTACTATATTTATAACTAGTTCTAAGGATGTGTTTCTACAATTTATTGCTCTAGTTCTGTATTTAGGATTCTATCACACCTGGCTGTATCTATTAGTAAATAGTTTCTAGTCCTCCTGCATGTATTCTTACTTAAATTATTATTATTATTTCTTTTATATATAATCAAATATTTTCGTATTTTCTCTGTATATTTATTTTATTGTTTTGTCAATTCTTTCAATGTTTATATTTTGTTTTTCTTTTAGCCATGACGAAGCCCTGCTAAGTGGGACGAAACCTTGGTTAACAATAAATAGTTTTCTTTTACTATTTCGATACCTTTATTGACAGCCACCCGGACTATCTTCCTACAAACTAAACAGTTATGACTCTATTAGTTTATTTTTCTTTGACCGAAACCGGACCATATTCCTCTTATCATGCATTATATCTTTATTAAAATATCTTAAACTAGGAGATAAATGATTTCTAAACAGTTATGTAAAAGGAATTAAAAGAGTTTGTACTCTTCAGTGTACACTCTGTAGTGTCATTGACTAATGATTGAAGAAGTCTATTCAAGGAATGAAGTCTGCGGCTTAATTAGACTAAGCTTTTAATGAGTCGCCAGGTAAAACGAAGCTACTCATTTTCCCTGCCATCATTATCTGCCTTTGAGGTATGTACATCTATACCAAACTGAAAAATGATCCATTTCGGATTAATTACCCAATCAGAAGTTTGAATCCTTTTAAAAAAAAAAACAGGATTTCAGTTGCTAATTAACTTAAAACTCCATCTGTTTAGTTCTTTTGTTTCTGGATATAGTAGAAAATTCCTTAACGTTCGGCCATATTAAAATCACTTTTTATACTAGGACAGTCAAAAATGTATTTATTTTAAAGTAATTTATACTGAGGGCCGGTTCTACCATCACAGTTTAAACTACGATTTCATAGATCTCGGTTAAAATCAATGTTAATCCGTTAAACTAGAAAAATTAAACTTCAAATCTGGCCGTTAGCTTTACCGGCCAGCAACTGAGATTTAGAGCAAATCTACGTTTAAGTAGGTAACCATACAAGGAACCTTCTATAGCTCTAATTGGATCTGTTTACAGCGAAGGTGTATTCTATTATTCCGTTTCTGTTCAAATTTAATCAAATGTATTTGATCGATGCAGAGGTTTTAACAGACGAGGAAGAATATTAGAATATTCTCTTCAATTTTTTATTTGCATCTGTAAATCTATTACAATCAGCAAATGAGCCGTTCTATTCAGGCATGGAATGGGTTGGATTCAAGTTGGGATTCAATGAGGGCTGACGTACCGCTCACCAATAAACTAAGAAATGTTTAAAAAAAACACACACAGTGCCATAAGGGGAAACAGAAGAGAAGAGGTTGTTGCAAGAGTAAGAATAGGACATTCCAAATTAGCACACCTCCACTTAATCACAAAAGAGGACCATCCTATATGCCAAACCTGTCAGTCCCCATTATCGATAAAGCACATAATTGAATAATGCTCATCATTTCGTCAAGCCTTCGAAAATAATAAAATTTTCTCGTACTAGAGAATTGGCCCTTAAAGACTCAGCAGAATCCATAGACAAAATAATAAAATTTCTGAAAGAAACTCAATTTTATGCTAAAATATAATCCACCAATATCGACCAGTGTAAAAAGGAAATAGTCTACATTCCACTATCAAATGTCAAAGACAAGAAGATAAACAAAGTAAAAAGGGTGTAATAACCTAGATGTTGATCGCCCTGAATAAATATCTAATCTAATCTGGCATGGGTTGGCATGAGGGAGATGGGACCCAGTGGTGCATCCTCTTGACGTTAAGTAAATTATTTTATTACACTAGAAGGTCCCGCATCCAACTACTCTTCAGCCTAAGCCGAGTTACGTCAGGGATGTTATTTTTTGTCATCTGTCTTACAAATTTATTGAAATGTCCATTTAGTGTGTTGTTTTACCGTTTTTAAGTCATATGAATGCGGTCCGTTAAAGTAGGAATGTGTAGGTCACTGTGAATAATATCGTTTGAAACGTAGAGTGGTGAGTTCGTTGTCAGTCTTAAAATTGCGATAGAAAAGTTTGTATTTTTTGAATCTGTATTTTTTTAGCGGGTCTATAAATTTGGCAGGCGTACGTTCATATGTCTTTTAGTAAGTAATTAAGAACGAAGTATTCCGTCTTGCCCAAATCATTTTTCACAGTGGTTGGATCAACAATGTTTCAAAGTGATTGTTGAATCAATTTTAACTTTAATTGGACAAATTTTTACAATTTAGATAGAAGTTGAAGTCATCCAAAAAAAAAATTAGAAAAAAAAAGCATGAGACGATATTCTTCCATCATCGAAAATTCCAAGACATTTTCAAAAAGTGTCATTGGTATACGGTAGTTAGGGATATTTTGCTGAGTAAAATAGTGAAAAAGGTGGTTTACATGTTTTGGGGTAGAAACCAGTGAAGGACGTTTTGTATAAATATAAACTACCAAGATATTTAATAATTAACAAATGAAGAAATGCAGTTTATCCCTAACAAGTCAGGACTTGTTATAATGGGAAATATAAAGTAGCCGAAAGCATCCGATGTTTTCCGACATAGCAAAAGATTACTAAGCCCTGTATATATTAATATTTTAGTTTTGTATTATAAATTGACATAAAATGTCGTATTTTAGACAACATTGTAGTAATATTCGTTGTATTTTACATCTCAGGTAATGTATGCCTTCATTACTCATTTTAAGTTCACCTAAACGCAAAGTACCAAAAAGGTGTATGTGTACGTTTATATGCGAAGAGCCAAGCTAAAAAGATAAAAGTTTTTGTTAACCTGAATAATAAAGAAATTATTGCTTTGAAACGTTCTAGGATGTGTTGATAGTTTAATATATCGAGATTATTGTCGGGGATGCGGTCAGCAAATAAACAGAAAAGTAATTATACATGCTGACGTTTGGACCTGAATTCCAGATCTTCATTAGGGCTAAAAAGCAAAAATAAATAACAATCATCATTCAGAGAAACATAAAAAATTAATAGCAAATAATAAACAAACAAATTTGGAAATATGCACAGTAATGAATTGAACAGAAAATGTTCTTTAATAACAATAGTAGTAGATTGATAACAATGAAACATTATAAATAATTTATAATCTTAACACTTTCTTGAGACTGGTAAATTTTTTAATTAATTCTTATAAATCCGACGTTTCGGCCAATCCGGCCATCCTCAGGAACAAACTTAAAACAATTTTGGAATTATATAATTTAAAAACTCTAACTCCATGCAGGCTATTCTGCCCTATTGACTAATTAGAAATTCTTGTTTTTATCTGGCCAGAATAGCCTGCATGGAGTTTTTAAATTATATAATTCCAAAATTGTATTAAGATTGTCCCTGAGGATGGCTGGATTGGCCGAAACGTCGGATTTGTAAGAAAAATTAAATGTTTTGAGACTGAAATGGATAGAAATTAAATTATTTATTTTTAAAAAATTTACCAGTCTCAAGAAAGTGTTAGGATTATAAATTATGTATAATGTATCATTGTTATCAATCTACTACTATTGTTATTAAAAAACATTTTCTGTTCAATTCATTACTATGCATATTTCAAATTTGTTGGTTTGCTATTTTCTATTAATTTTTATGTTTCTCCGAATGATGATTGTTATTTATTTTGCTTTTTAGCCCTGATGAAGATCTGAAATTCAGGTCGAAACGTCAGCACGGATAAATCTTTTTTTTGTTTATTTGTTGACCGCACCCCCAACCATCTTTTCCACACGTTCTAGGATTAATTTATTCTCAAAGATAGTAGGTGAATGTCATATGATGAGCGCGGCACTTTTTTTTTCATACTAATTTTATGTTTAAAAGAGAAAGTAAAAGTGTTTTATTAAATAATGTTCTATTCCGTCGGGAAACCATGCTATTCTGCGAAGATGGTGGGTCTAAGTAAAAAAAATATTTATAATGCCATTTCAGGCCTATAAATAAGTGCTATTCGAGGAGTAGCATAAAGTTTGAACATGTAGCCGACAGAAACGAGTGGCCTTGGGCTATTTGACTACAATGGTAAGCTTTGGCACTCCACCAACTCCAAGCGCTCCGGCCCGTCCCAACTAGCAGAATTATTTCGCCCCTCCCTACGGTTTATCATTTACCAAAGCACTAATGTGCTAATTTCAAAAACTTATTGGTTTTGTTCTTGAATGCAGGATTTCCAGAAGGCCCGAACATTCATATCATTCTTTTTATAAATAATCATATCCCATCGCAGTCGAACATGTGAAGTTGATGAGAGAGTTTTAAGTTGAATATTCATATTTGATGAGAACGGTTGTACTTATATTAGTACAGCTATAATTATATTATAGTTCAGTTATAATTATATATTAGTACATCTCATTTTAGTTTCCACCAAATCAACATCTGAGAACTGTTTAGGCCAATTTTTGATCCATTTGATAAATTCCAAACTAAATTCCTCTCTTTACTTTCCTTTATTTTGCGTTAACGACCTTATACCATGCACCATTGAATTTCTGTAAATGTATTTCAACAGTTTAAAAATCTTTAAGTAAGTTATTATTAGCAGAGGTGATTCCTACCTTCTGCAGTGGCAACCACTTTGGATTATAGATAACAGTGTCTGTTTAATCTTACCTAGTGTGTGCAGTGTTTCAGTTTATTTCTTCATCTATCTTCAGTCTGTTCTACTTATCTCAGTTTATTTCATCAATCCTTATTTTATCATCTTGTTACGGTTGCCATGGTGAAATAATAACACTGGCGATATCTGCGTAGACAAGGGGTGTTACGTTTGTCATGGTGAAAACAAAACACGAGCGATATGTTCTGACGAGTGAGTTTTGTTTTTGTGAAGGCGACAGTTTTGATTTTGGAACACGTATGTTCAGACGAGTGGGTTTTGGTTTAGTGAAGGTGACAGTTTGATTTCGGATCACGTTAGATTGTTAAATGTGAAGTGGTAATAGTTTAAAGGCCCTCTGTCTGTACTGTTTGAACTGGAATATCACCATATGAGAAACGTTGTCATATATGTTTTGTTTTTCAAAATTATGGTGTTCTACTTCAATGGACAGTGATTAACACTAGAAGTGGGGATATAGTGCAGTGGCGTTTCTTCAGCATATCCTGGATAAGAGAATAATAATGTAAATATAGTTATTAAGGTTAAGTCAACCTATACGTTTTAATTGTTTTATTAATTGATAAGAATTCTTTTTTTTCCTTTTTCATTCTCTGTATATATATTTCTTATTATTATTAAACTTTTGTACATATAGTTCTGCTGTTCTTTCTCTGCTTTCAACTTGTTAATTTACCTATGTTTTTTTTTTTTTGTTCACGGAATACTACTATAATTCAACAGGTGGGTAGGTAACACCTTAGGTTTTCTGTTATCTACATGTAAAGGTATTCGCCAGTGGTCATAATTCAACAATTGTTTATATAGGGGTATATATTAGTTATATTGTGGGCATAATGCTTCGGGATTTTCATTATTTCCAAGAAAAAATAACGTGGCGCCTAAGGAGTAATTTATTCTTTATTGTTTTGTTTTTTGTTTTTTTTCCTTTTGCGATTATATTTTTTTTTATTTGACTTTAATTCACCCCCTTCTCCGCTGAGCGTGGGGAACGATAAACGTATAACTAAGGATAAATCAAAATTTACGGGCATATAGTCTGGCGCCCAACGTGGGGCCATTTACGGTGTTCAATAAACGTTTTAATTAAGTGTTCACGCCACTTTTTGGCTGATACAGCTTGCTGAACATATATAGTTGGTATCAACTTTTCGGCTAAAACTTTGTGCATTCATGTTTGAGGTATTCTCTTCTGAATACTAGCTTGCAAAAGAAGCCTTCACATTTAAATATCAAGGAAAATCATCTAAAACAGAAGCCATCAGGCCTACTTAACAAAAAAAAAGTCCATCAAACTGGGATGATGCAACCATTGAGCTATTTTTAAATGATCTGGCTCATATGGATTGTAACGATTTTCCAAAGAGGAGTGGAGTTGGAGAAAGAGAAGCTCGTTTTGCATCTGACTTGGTTGCACGAAGACACTTCAGGCTAGGGCATGGAATTGGTAGATATGGTGATATTGGAGAAGTTCAACCAAAGGCTGTTGGCTCAATTCTGATGATAAAACTTGCCAATGCTATTCTTCTCGATACAATAAGATTCATGGGTGTAAAAAACTCAGCAGGATGTTTTTTAGTCCCCATGGCTATTGGAATGAGCCTGGTTTTATGTATGCTCACTATCAAACAAGATCGTCCGGGTGCTAAATTTGTCTTATGGTCTCGCATTGATTAAAAATCTTGTTTCCAAAGTATATTGAGCGCAGGTTTACAGCCAATCATTGTTGAGTTTTAAGTGGAGATGAATTAAGAACTGATGTTCATGGAATGGAAACTCAGATCACAACTCTTGGCTCCAGCAATATAGTTCGTGTACTCTCAACTAGTTGTTTTTCTCCACGAGCATCTGCCTCTTTGGAACATTTTGCTACCTTATGTAGTCGTCACAACATTCCTCATCTCGTGAATAATGCATATGGATTACAAAGTGCCCGTCTAATGCATTTAATACAAGAAGCTGCCAAAAAAGGAAGAGTTGATGCATTTGTTCAGAGTACAGATAAAAACTTATTAGTTCCTGTAGGTGGTGTAATCATTTCAGGATTTGACAAAGGTCTCTTAGAAAGGATATTTCGAAATTACCCAGGACGTGCATCTGCCAGCCCTGTAATAGATGTTTTTGTGACGTTACTATCATTGCCTCCCTCCCTCTTTCACCTATTATTATTTTATCTTCATTCTTTTTTTTCCATTTTCAGGAATATGAAATCTTTCATAATATAAAAAATAAAGTAAAATACGTGCAACGGCTATGAAAATATTAAAATATTTATTTTATTCTCCTACATATATATAAATAAATAAATAAATTAGTTGCTTTACAACTCTTGATTGGTCAGGGGTGCAGTACGTTTTAAGTAAAAACTATTACTAGACCAACGGCTGTGCAAGGAGGTCAAAATCATGCTGCAATGTCAGATTTTGGATGCTCAGGATACCCACTTTATGGTTACCGGTACTCCGGTGGGCTCCTGAACACATGTTGACTCACAGTTACATTAACAGTAATTATATGTCATAGCTGGATTAAAACTCGGGAATTTGTAGTGTCCTTGCCACTAAACCACGCCACCAAATATATATTGCAAAAGATTTTATATTTTGTATTTATACATTTTAGATTACTCTGTGAAATAATTACAATTTTTAAAAAAATTCAAAATATAAAAGGTAGTTTGCTATAAAGAAAATTCTCTATTGTAAAATAAAAAAAAAAAATACTAATTTAGTTATTAAAAAGAAATGTTGCAAATATTGTACTAATGTATTTCGTTTATATATATATTTTTTTATATTGTATTTTAAGATAAATTATTGTGATGTGTGTTATAGCAACCCACTATATTTGGACATTGCGAGAATAATAATAATATTTATATTTTGTTCTTATTTATACTTTTATGTTTTTAAACATACATTTATATATATATATATATATTTTTACAATAAGTATGAGTAACACTTAAATGCACGAACACATCCTCCACTATGTACCTTATACTGTGACATCCCCCGAGCCCACACAGCATTGAAGATGCAGTGACAGCTGACATGCATGGGTTGGCGCTATGACAGCTTCTAAGATATTTACCATACCCTTCTCGGATTTCTGATATAAATATCCCATCCGGTCACGTTGAATCAATATAGTTACTCCAAAACATATATTCAATATTATTAGACGGAAATATTGAACTGGATTAGGAAAAAAAAATTAAAGAAAATAAATCTTTTTATCAATAATAAATTAGATCCCCAATAATCAATACGCTAATTTTAATATTAATTTGTTTTACACTTCTGTTCATTATGAAGGATAATCTTGATACCAATTTCACAGGCTTAACCATAACCACTAAAATAGTAGCAAGGTATTCTGCCCAAGTCACATAAAATCTAGTCAATAAACCTATATTTATAATCCATATTATTTTATATTCACTGTGCTACTAATTCCAAGGACCAACCATTTCTGGCATACGGGTTGTGGTACAGCTCTTAACTGTCAAATGATGCTTCCTGATGCCACGCCTACGAAAGGAATATACCCCGGCTTCTGGCGTCACTTGCCTTCGTAGCGTGTCTCCTCTATTAAATTCTTTCCTTCGAGAAATTTGGAGAGACTGGAAAATCTGAGATACGGCTTTGTTACATTGTTGATAATCGTTATTAACACCTTAAGAAACCATAAAAAAATAATTTAATAGGAAGAGAATAATAAAAGTTGTTTGTTATTACTCCGTCCAGGGTGGTAAATACAAGTTGTATATTGCGCACACCGAACCTGATTTTTTATTAACAGCTCAATATCTAAGGAAATAAGAATAAATGTTTTAATTTATATTTCCATTATTTTACGTCTTCTATTGTGCACTATTTAATACTTCTCTTTTTTTTAAATATTTATTTATTGCTATTTACAACTGTACATTATAATACATTTAGTAAATCTGATCTAAGTTAAATTGGAGTGTTACAGGCGTGTAAAGAAACTACCCATTGGTAGCACTCTAATGACATTTTACATTTGCTGGTCTCGTGGCCATCTTCTTTTCAGGCGCCTCGGAGGATTGTCAGGAATGGAAGAGGATGCAAGATTAGAAACTAGGGGGTTTGAGTGGCTAGAGAATTTATAATGGAAGGAGTGATATCTAGTACGGGCTAGATCGGTTACATAGGGAACATTAAGGTCTTTATGTATGATTTTATTTGTGGCAAAGTAAGGAGCATTGAGGATTTTACGAAGGATTTCGGATTGTAAGGATTGAATACGAGAGGAATTCAAAGGTTTAGTGGAGCCCCAAAGCTCATATCCATATGTCCAGATTGGCCTTATTACAGTCATGTAGATCAGTCTTTTGTAATGTGTTGGAAGTTTAACTACTCTTTTATCTACTTTTTTATTATTTACCTTTTCATTAATTGTTTAATACCTTTTGTAAGTCTTGTTTATATATAATTTTCACTGTAAATCTATTAATATTTTCATTTTATTAATTAATTTACTTTGTTCATATTTTAATAATTTTGAAAATTATGTTTATTCATACCATAGTTTACTTTCATTTCATCTTATTTATTCTCTTTCTTTGTTAGATTCTTTATAGTTGTTTAATACTTTTTTAGCCCTGATGAAGCCCTGCAAAATGGGACGAACCGTTGACTCGCAAAAAACAATTTAATTACTACTTGAGATTTTTTTTTTTACTGCATCCGGATAATTTTCTTTTTGTATATTAAAAACATTATATTAGTATAATGTATTTTACTTAGTACTTCTGTTATAGCTCTGTAACCTTTGGTTTAAATTAATCTATTGTTATTATTGTTGTTAGCAATCGTTTAACTATCTACTTTCTTCAGAATTACATATATACGTGCGGAGAGTGTTATTTTCGCCTAAGAGTGACAGTATAGGCTAAGACGAAGAGAGATATAGAGTTAATTAAAGGAGGTATTATAGGGGCTAGGGGCTGTATTATTGAAGGGGCTGTGGATTATTTAATAATAATCCTCTGTGGGCGGCCCCCCCCTCATTGCAGGTATTAGTGTCCTCTCACGGCAGGCTAAGCTATCTAACACCATCATCCCTTATCTTATCAAACATAATAGCCACATTCTATTTTATACAATGTTATAAATCTATGTACATTTAATTATTTAAAAACTAAAAAATCGAAAAACTTTTCGTAATGTGGTTTACTTTGAATAATTCATCAATGAGATGGAACGGATAATACAAAAAAACGTAAGGGTCGGAATTCACATATATAACTCTAGATATTACAATCCACCTAAAAAAAAAACTCAAGATTATCAGAATATAACATTGAATAAAAGTGTAATTAAATCAGATAAAGGACAATTTACAGGATCTTATATTCAATAAAATCCTAGGTACATTTAATTATTCTAAATATATATTTTTTTTCCACGACTGTGGACGTTCAAGGCCATCTACATGTACGTAGGAAATACATCGCGCGTTTCTTGACGTGGTTTTCATAGGTGGATCTGTCACTACCACGCCTATTTTTGTGAGTGCCACCCATTGGCTATCAGGCCTCACAAATGCTTGTCACAATGGTAGATTGTGAGTGAATATTGTACAGTTATGAGCTTGAAAAATCCCGGTTAGGGCCGGGGACTCGAACTCGCAATCTATGGGTTGACAGACAGGCGCATTACAACGCTGCTACCGTAACCCCCATAAATTTATATCTTTAAAAAATTTAGAACTGGATAAAACTTTTTATTTATATTAAGCCCCTATAGAAGTAGTCCAGCGGTACGTTAAATAGAACCATTTTTTTTTGTTTTGGTTTTCTATTTTTAGACAAAAATAGTGGGATTTTTAGAATTCCAAACCTTTTTAATACTAAAAAAAAATTATAATTTACTTCAAATGTTTTTTTGAATTTTGAATTTTTTTGTAAAATGCATTTTTTTAAAAAATTAAAGAAATATTGCTTCAGAAAAACGTTTTTTTTTTTTTAATCATCATTGTACTTAAGAATTTGTAGATCAATCTTCATAGTGCTATTCACTATTTAGTTTCTACAGAGCAATAGCTAACATTAAATATAATTTTTCACATTTAAACGAGTAAAAAAATTAATTATCTTTTTAAAAAAATTACAGTTAATCTCGCGAAAATGTCTGGTGCAACTTTTGTATTGTCCCGAAAATTTGCTAATTTAAATTTCTAAATATAACCTACTAATATATTGTTCGTCAAAACAATACTTTAGGAGAAATTTATGAAACAACATCGAAAAGTCCAAAAAGGTAGGTTCTTTTTTTTTTATGATGGAAACAATCTATTGTTTGTATCCATTCAATTATTTTTAGACCAGACTATTATATAAGCGATCATTTTATATTTTAAGAAATAATTCTAGGTATGACCAGATCCTCAAATTCCTTGTTTATTAATTCTCTCTGGTGTTTCCTATATCCCATTTTAGCATTCTCGCGTAAAAGACATCGGATTAGATATTTTTATCCATTCCTTCTTCACTGATAGTATTACTCAAAGTAAATCACAATGATTCCTATTCATCCATCTTCTCTCAGTGCGCTGGAGTTCCTCAAGGTACTATAGATAATAATAGGTCCAATTCTTAATACTGTTGTTACAGCTGACATCCCAACCAATCCTAGCAGAATCTTCACTACTCATGTGTGGTGCTCACAGTTAAAAAAACACTTTAGTTACATTCCAAACTCTTAAAACCCATATCACAACTCTCGAAGAATGGTGTGGAAATAGGAGGATTAAAATAAATCTCACCAAACAACCTTTACCCCTATATGACATTAAACATAACAGGTAACCTTAAAATACCAAAGGTAGTAAAAAGTAAGACACAACACGAATTACTTTTCTTTTTCAAAGTAATGCACTTACTAATTCACTTTTTATTTCTGTTTTAGAGGGTTTGGAAAAAAAAAAAAAAAAAAAAACCTTTACCCTTCGTCGTAAGTCTACCGACAGCCCTTCAGTATATGGTTCCTCTTACCCCTGCCGAAGATGCGCAACCATGGACTCTGGCCAAACGACTAGAAATCATCAAACAAGGCTGAATAGACAGGAAACAACACGTCGATTCCGACTATACAAACGACTGGTCTGCAAGAGCTTCACTTAACCTTCAAATTTCTCTCGTATCCAATCCTTACAATCCTTAATCCTTCGTAAAATCCTAAATGCTTTAATTTAACAAAAATAAAACCATTAATAACAACCTTAATGTTTCATATATAACCGACCTAGCCCGAACCTTCAATCATAAACTCTCTAACCAACCAAACCCACTAGGTTCTTACCGTAATTCCTCTTCCATTCCATTAGAGTCCTACGAATATATACGTCTGTATTATATCATTGTAATGTAATATCACATTTAATAAACGTATTTTTATGTAAATAAAGTTATAAATGTCAATTAAAAAACACAAAAAAAACGAAATAATTTTTATAGATTTAAAACTTGGATTTATGAAATCGGTAAATTTGCTTGTCGATACATTTACTGTATAACATGTTCTGATACCAGTACCTAATATTTCTGTAATATATACATTTTTGGGGTAAATAGACTTATAAATAAACGATCCTTTAGTAAACGTTCCTTAAATTTAAAAATAAAACGGGAGAAAGCAGTTGAGGATATTATTAACGATGCGGCCCCGGCCTAAGAGAAGATACAAAAAGGAAAAGGCCAGGCCACCGTAATTAGCTAACGCGGTGAGTCCCAACGGTACAAAGGATCTTTACACCGTAATTGTAAAGAACCCTCTACATTGCTCTTTACCTCATTTTGTTATACACTTCACTAATTTACACTCCACAAAGGCCAAATATTTGTCAGCTACAGAACGGTATATTACATTTGTACTAACCAGCGATTACGATAATATTTTATATACCTTTTTATTTTCACCTAATAAAATTTAGTAATTTACAACTGTACAAAATAATCAATACAAAAAGTAAATATGTGGAATATTTCATTTACACTTGAAAATCTTGGGAAGGAACCACCCATTGGTGGTACTTCAAGCATTAATTTAAATTAGAAGGTCCCGTGGCAATCTACTTTTCAGACGCCTCGGAGGATAATCAGGGATTGTTAAGGATGAAAGATTAAGAATGGGTTAGGATGGGTAAGGAGTTTGGAATGAAAAGACGCATATCTGTTTTGCGCAAAATCTGCAACGAATGGGATGTTAAGGTATTTGTGGATGAGTTTATTTGTAACGTAATAAGGAGCATCTTACGTAGGATTTTGGATGCGGAAGGAATTTGATGGTTTGGTATAGCCCCAGAGCTCAATTCGATATGTCTGAGTTGGTCTTGATCATAGTGTATAATAATGTTTTGTAGTAAATGGGAAGTTTAGTGCGTTTGTCAAGTAGGTGTTGTAGTAATCGAAAACTAGAAGTAGTTTCTTGTAGTTTTAGTCTTTTGTCATTAAAAATATAAAAATAAAATACTAACTGTAATTGTGATAAGCTATAATATGAAAGATTTGTGAAGAAATTACTAAGATAGCACTTCAGTAACATTTCAACGTAAGAAAGTCTTAAGGACATCTTCCTTTCAGTCACCTTGGTGGATAATCTGTAACAGAAGAGAAAGCAAGGAGAGAAACTGATGGGTTTCAGTGGTCAGATAATTTATTTTGGAAGGATTGGTATTACTGGTAGGATTGGTATTACTGAAGGATTATATCTTAATATCTTATTAGGGAAATATAATCTTATTAGAGAAATATAAGGATAATATCTTATTGGTATTACTGGTAGGATTGGTATTACTGAAGGATTGGTATGGTAAGTTCTGGCCCAATCGGCTCTAGCAAAACCTCCTATCTGAGTTTTCCTAATCATTTCTGACATACAGGAGGGTTATCGACTGGGTACCACCCCATTCCAACCATGGTAGAGGTCAAGTTTAACTTTCTTGGGACCGCCACAGAAATAGAAGTTGACCTCCCCCCCACCACCCTCCTGGATATGACTTTGCGCCATTGCAGTTCCTAGGTTGCTAAGAGCTACACCTCAACTCTCTCAGCTATAGACGGCCCACCCTGGCAGAACTATGACAACGAGAATTTAAGTGCTAAGAAGTACTAGATTGGAAAAATATACCAACTAGGAACATACCTAGCAGAAAAAAAGTGTTTCACGAGATATTATTATAAAAAAAATAAAGCCACAGTAATCCTCTGAAACCATTTTCTTCTTTAACAACCCCGCTAAAGTGATTTAAAAAGTTGTACATGCATTTTTTTTAATGAATGTTTAGAAAATTAAGGTATACCTTATAGGATAGAAAAGTTTTCATAATTTTTAAATACAATAGAAATGCTATAATAATGATACTGTAAAATACTTTTAAAAATTCACACTTTAAAAAGAAAGTAAATTATTACTATATAAGTAAGTATATTATTATTGGATAATTATTTCAATTAATTATTATATTGGTGAATAATTTTTTTTTTCTAAATCGAGATAAATTATTATATATTTGTATTCGTGGTTAATCTCAATATATGAAAATAAGATATATATAAATAATATTTATTTTTTTTAACCAATTAAAGGATATTTATTTAATAAAATAATCAGATTTAAACTTCTAGGTTTTACACAATCGAGTAAGTTAACACCATCTTATCAATACTACTCAGAGAAAATTTCTCGCAAGAGAATTAAACGAAAAGTAATATCTGGCAAAGATACGATTTCAATTGAAAGCGGATATTAGGAGAAGAACCGAGAGCGGAACGGGTGCCCCTCAATAAAATTCCATTTTCTAAATCCCGTAACCCCCCTCCCGAACTCTGCCGTCCCCGAAAATACTGCAAAAAAGAAACTGCCCTCGGGAAATATTCGGAAAAGCTGGGCTTCGCCAGAGAACCACCGCATTACAACCCAAATGGATCTATTATCTTCTATAAAATAGTGCTTTTTATGAGCGGTTTCGGAAATAATTAAAATAAATAAAATTTTTAAAAATAACAGAAAAATATTTATAAATTTATACGTTTTGGACTACATCTTAGGCCATCTCGAGTGCTACAATGACAGTGAAGGGAAAATATTGATAAAGTATAAGAAGATATAAGTATATTGTAAGTTGCTTGGATACTAGGAGAGCAAACATTTCAAATATAGATACAAAATACTCTCAGTCATTTTTATTTTAGACATCATACATCATCTACATAGAAATTAGCTCTGAAGACATCTGATATAATTTATCTTTTTTTAACTTTACTACCACTATTGTTATTTTATTTTAATTTATTTCTAACTTAGTTTTCTTGTTATTTTTAATGTGCGCAGTTCGACCTTAGATTAGCCTATAATTTAAATTTAACTTCTACAATAAATTTAATATTTGAGACCTATCACTACAAAAAATATAAGGTAATAGTAAAAAAAGATTACAAATTTATGACGGAGCAAAAATAAAAAAATATAATATAACTTATTTATAATAAAATAACTATATTGTGATATTTAGTTTAATGGTAGACAAAATATTCTATTTGCGTTAGTTTATTTATCTTAGTATTTAATAACTAAAAAATATCTATCTTTATTTAAATTATTTATTTGTTTTTAATTTCACTACAAGTATTGTTATTTGATTTTATTTTATTTCTTCATTTTTTTTACTTGATGAAATCATAAAGTTTAATTTAAATTACACTATTGATTAAGTGGGACATATAAATAGGGAGGTAACAAAACAGGACACTGGACATGAGATAAGTTCCAAAGAGGTAGTATACAATACAGAGCAATGTTTGTGCTTCAGAAGAGCAAAATTGCATCAGTAGTGAATGATTATTAAACAATTAAAACAAATTTCAGCCATGATTTAATAGATGACATGATTATATTAAAAAGTATGAAAAATATGAGGTAAATATAATTATATGACTTACAAATACACATGGATGAGGATTGTAGTTAAAGTAAATTATTATTTGTAGGATTATTAAGGTTCTTGAATATGGGACGTAAATTATAAACGTAGAAAGTAGAATATAGAATAATTTATATTCAACTTTTGGAAGTTTTTTAACCTCAGAAATTTATAGAAATGAATTTATCAAACATCCTATAAAGAAAATCTAGAATTTAATTGATAATTTTATTTTCGTAATATTTATAATTTTATTTATTTTTTATTCATTTACTCAGAAGCGTACATCTAATATGTTCCGATAAGATCTGATTTATCGATCGGTGCCAAAATAACATACAGAAATTATAAACTTAAATGAAATATGAGTTAGTTATTCTTTGGAATATCAGAGCACTGTGGAGGCTCGTACGATTAATGAGGTAAAAAAGTACAACATGAATTCAAAACTAATAATTAAATTTAAAAAATAGAACTAAATACAAAATACTAAAATGAAAATAGTGTAAAATTAAAAAAAATAAATGAATGAACTTATAAATGAATAATAATCATACGAATTCACAACTAATAAATTAATAATAATAAGTCCACAAAATCGTAATATGTAAGGAGTGAACATGATTATTTATTTTATTTCAATACCAGATTAAATATATATTAATAAAGTTATTTCGATTCCTAATAATTTTAAAACTTTACTTTGGAGTCTAACTGTTCTCTATTTTCCATTGCCAAACTTCCAAACCCTCTGAGTAGTCCCAAATTATTCAACTTCCAAACTCATTATTCTCACAAAAACTACGGAAACACGAATATATTTATATATAAATTTAATTTAATTATATGTTAAATATTAGTTTTTCTAAGAACAATTAAGACACCCTGAAACACTCTGTAGATTGATGTTGCATTCAATTTTGTGGCTTCGTTTTTATTAATTAATTCATAAGGCATATATTAATAATTTAAAAATAGAACTATTACGAACAGTGTGTTGAAGGAAGAAAAGAAATCCGTACCGAAGGGCGATGAACGGTTAATCTGGCCAAAGCAATCTACAGGGGGAAAGTTAACAAGGGCCTACCGACAGAGCGTGCTAATTGTCACCAAGCAAACTATGTCAAAGCCTCCACTACCTTCCTAGGATAGCTTCCTTATTTTTACAAGCAATTTTATTTTTTGCTTTGTGTCATCGATTTTCTCAAAAACAGATCTAACCATTTTTATTAAACTAAATACATAAATAGTCAATGGTCTATGGTGAAATAGTATAGCAGGTCGTAAATTGCAAATTTTGAAAATAACCCTATCAAAATTAATTCCAATATCACATTTTCATTAATAATGAAAAATAGATAAATATAAACTATGAAAGTATTTGATAACTGACTTAGGGAGATATAAGGAAAAATATTTATTTTTAGTTTGAAATCAAATTTCATAAAAAATGAATAATGAAGTAATAATGATGTATCATGTACCATTGGTAAGCTTCAACAGAACTATTGGTTATCGAAAACAAATATTGGCCAAAATAAATTTTTAAAAATCCAGTTATGTTGCTCCCCCCCCCAATATTTCTAAAATTTATCCTTAATAATCAAAGTACTAAATTAAAATTGCACTACATTCGCGCGTACTTTTAGATGGTATTTCGGGTGTTCAAGAACAGAAATATTTATTATCATCGAGATATCTAAAACTCTTAGGAGGGCTACCATTGCTCTAAGAATTTTTAATTTTCACAACTTTTCAAGAAAATGTCCGATCAAAAATATTTGTAATTTTTTTTTTTCGTTTTTTAGGGGTTCTATTGATCTCACCCCCCCCCCCCAACAAGAGTTTTTAAAATTATCCTTGATAATTTCCTTAAAAGAGCTTAAGTTGAAAGCAAAAGATCTATAGGGTGTCAAAGTTGCATAAAACACGTAATTTTCGAACGTGTCATTGAACAACAGTCATTTTCATAAATACAAAATTAGTTCATAGTCACACTACCTTTATTTTACTTTTTATTATTACTCGTTTTATTTATTCATTTGTATTTTTTCTATTTTCTTCTCTCGTCCTTTTTTCAAATTAACTTTTTTCTTTTTACTACTAGAGGGCAATTGTTTGTTTTATTTAAGTGTACCAATATCATTATTTTTTGTTATTAATTTTACTTTCCTCTTTTACTAAGAAGCATTATTCTTATCTATTTATTTATTTTGTTCTTCTTTTAATAATAACATTGTTTATAGTTAGGGGTGTCTTTTGTACGAGATTATACCTCCCATATTCAACTGTTAAAAAAATATATATATATATATATATATATTTATAATATAACGGTTATATCAACCATGTAAGGCCATGTAAGGTATAAAATAAAATATATAAAAAAAAACTATTCTCTGTAAATAATTGAGGACTCTAGAACAAATAGGGGGTTGCCAGAACTATAAAAAAAATTCAAATATTTAGAGAATGGGGGCCAGCTTCACAGAGGTCCACTCAAGTTGCCGGCAGACCTTAAGTGGAGGGAAGAGTGCTTTTCGGGATTCACCGCGCTGTAAATAGGAATTATTGGGTTTAATTTGCTATTTTACCTCAAGTTTAATTTTTGTTTTTTATTTATTTACTTTCTTTAAATTGTTGAGGTGAAAAAACATCCAAAGTGAATATAATCTGTTCTATATTTTTCACTGTATAACGTTTCCGGACAATTGTCCCATACTCATGCACCTTAACAATCCTAAAATTATGTAAATGAGTTGACCGTAGATTAATAATAGGAGAAGTTCGGGGGGGGGGGGGTGCGGTCAGCAAAGAACAACATAAATAAACAAAACCATATTTATTTATTTTATGCCGACGTTTCGGCCTGAGTTTCAGATCTTCATTAGGGGTTATGGCGTAGAAGATACCCCTGATGAAGACTCAGGTCGAAACGTCGGCATAAAATAAATAAATATGGTTTTGTTTATTTATGTTGTTCATTGCTGACGACACCCCCTGACAAGCTTCTCTAATCTAAAATTAAGTTTTTATTATTAACAATTTTTGTCTATGTTATATGTGCATATTTAAAAATCTTATAATCATATTTACCCATATTTGTCATATTTTTAATTTCTATATTGAAATCATTTTAAATCATATAATCACAGTTTAAAATTGTTTTGCACTAACATTATTCAAATTATTGTATTCCCTATTAGAACAATTAAGAATAAATTAATTTTAAGATTTAAAAGGTGCAAGAGTATATGACAATTGTTCGGAGACGTTGTACGATGAAAAATATAGAATAGATTATATTCACTTTGGAATTTTTTTCACCGCAACAATTTAAAAAAATAACATAATCAAACTTCCTAAAAAGAAAATCCATAATAAATTACTTATTTATTTTTTATTATTATATTTTTTTCTCCTATTTCCTATTTTCTTATCATTTAATTTATATATTTGGAAATATGGTGTGAATGAGCTCTATGATCTCTGTTACCATTGTATATAAATATAAGGCATAATAAATAAAAAGAATATGATGAATAAGAAATATTTTTTTTAAAAAAAAACAAACTTTGAATTGGTGTTTATAATAGTACGGGAAAATATTAGCACACTGAATAACATAAAAATTACTCTTCTTAAACAAGGAAAGATTAATTTCAACACAACGTAGACAGGTTAGCAAAAGTTGCCAGGTGGGATGAAAGTCCTTCCAGTGAGTTGAAAATTATAAAGGAAGTTGGGCCCTGGGATTGCTCCGTCCGCAAATATCGTAGAGAAGAGGTCGTGCTGACTAGGCTGAGAATAGGAACACGAGGCTCACCCATTCCTATCTCATTCCAAAGGAGACTTCACCAAAATGTAAATACTAGGGGTATTCATGATCTTTGGTTTAACATGTTAAATGGAAAAACTCATGTTAAATCGAAAAAAATTGCCTTCTTTTACCGTGGTAAAACGAAATAACATTTAACATGGCTGGGAGTCTGTTACTTGGTCTGTTAAATGGAGAATGACGTCACACAATAGACCAGTTGAGATCGCCGCCATTTTTGTGGTGACAGCTCAGTTCTTTCGTGTGTTTGTGGTATTCATATCCCTGTTATTAAACCAGAATGAATAATTTTAATGGAACTGCATATCTGAATGATAGAACATGGAGAATACTTTCAATAGTTGTCAATTATCTCATCTTCATTCTCTTCCGCACAAGTTTGAAGATCAATAAGACACTCATAAGCTAAATTTTCACACAAATTCCACTTTTCACTCACTCTAGGCATGTTGTATTAAATTACTTAAATCAAAACTGAAGTAAACAATAACATAAGGCTCTGGAAGGAAGGTTATAAACATAAAGGCTTATAAAACAAGTTGCTGAGAAAATCCGCTAGGGGCTCTTATGCATTTAACGTTTAACATGACTTCAAATAGGGCTGCTCACAATCATATAGTTATAACATTTAACATGGTAAAACATTTTACATTTAACACAACATCATGAATACCCCTACTGTAATATCAATATGACAATTGGTCACATCTTTCAGGAAAGGTCATTCCTTACATTACAACTCAGCAGTTTTGGATGAAAATCTAACTTCATCAAAACTTAAAAACGATAAGAAAACAATAGAAACAGTATTTATATATATATATATATATATTTTTTAAATTATTCAAAATACCTGCAGAAATATGATAGAAAACATTAAGATATTATTCTCTTGTATAATTTTGGAAAATCATTTCAGAAACTCCTTATTGCCTTCTTTAGTGTTTATGTGTGTGTTGTGTATAAAACAGAAATAAACTGTATAAATAACTCGAGAAGTTTTAAGAACCACACCATATTTTTTGCTTTAAGGTTTTTTACAAATTATCCGTCCTGATATTTTCCTACTGATTTATAGTTAACTTATCTTAAAAATCTTCTTTTTTTTTTTAAATTTTCTTTTCAATTCCATACATTTTTAAATTTAGATAATTATCAATCAATTAATTAATTAAAAATGAACCATTAACTATTATATTTAAGTATATATGATGAGAAATATTAACACTAGTTGATTACAATAGTCGTGGAGGAAACGGTGTTATTATCGAGAGCTGTTAGACACAGAGGACATGAGGCACTGATGAGAGGGCTGATACACAGCCTGAGAATTAGCCAATTAACCTGCTCGGGTTCGAGTCTTGCCCCCTTTGAATTTTGCATAACATTTCAAAGTGGATTTATAGGATGACTCGGCCTCATGCATATTTTATACCTGAGCACAATATGCCTGATATAATGGCCACAACTTGTAATGACCATTTCCATAACAATTTGCCCCAGGGATTACTGCGCTGTAGGATTTACTGCCCTCTAAGGAATGAGCATTAAGTCTTTGATCCTACATGGTTTTAGGTTTTTATAATTGTTTTTTTTTTAACATTAAACTTCTTTTTAAAAAGCTAAAATTAATTATGTTTCAAATGATAAGTGATTTATATTAATAGTCAGACCATATTATTATTACGTTTAAGCACATTTATACGAAATAAATTAAGCTTAAAATTTTTATTATGGAAGGATTAATATCTGGTTCGAGCTAGATCGGTTACACAATAATTTTAGAACAGAGAAATGCTTTATTTAGTAATGGTACCCAAATACATCGGTTTGCTAAAACATATAGCATATTTATCAGTCATGAATGGATATACAAACACTAACATATATTTACAAACATATTTTTTTTCCTTTCTTTTTTTCAAAAAATAATTCACTACAACTTAAATACAATATACCTCAATTATTATTTTTGTTTTTTTAACAAAGTCATATTTTAGCACATTGAAATTTAACTTAATTTTTTTTTTTTAATTATTTATTTATTGTAATTTACAACTGTACAAAATAATACAATAGGTAAATATGTAGTATGTTTCATATACACTTGAAAATTTCGGGAAGGAACCACCCATTGGTGATACTTCAAACATTAAT